>NW_020537324.1:65755832-65796035 GCF_003426905.1 Ctenocephalides felis
AACTGTAACTATGAACTTTATAATTTCATCATCTATTTACATACTATGTTATTAAAGTTCACTGTTTATAATTTAAATCATAACATAATAAATTTACATCTATTACAAATCGTCCTTTCGTTTCGTTTGAAATATTTTCAAAATCTTTTAAAATAACGTTCGCTCCTCAACCGTCATTCGTAAAGAGAGGCGTATCGCGGCACTGAAGCGTAGCTGGTTTCCCCGTTTGGCCTACGGCAGGCGTAGCCGGATAGCACTGAGCGCTACGCCGTGGCTACGTAACCGAGGAGCGACTTCGTACACACGAGATCGGTGCGCGGACATACGCGAATGCATTGCGCAACTAGGATGGATACTTTGTCTCTCCAGTCGTGTCCTAATGTACCAATGTCTTTTTTGGATGTTGGACTTTTTTCTAGATTGATACTGATGATAGATATATGTAGATGCTTTATTAACTTCCTTTAGGGTAAGTTATAGTAATGGCAAAAAAATTGAAAATAAAAATGAAAATCTTTGGGTCGGAGTCTTTGGAAGGAGATACAAATTTTTGGACCACGATTTCTATTGACGGGGAGACGTGCAGATAAGGTTGTGCCAAAGGCAGGACCAGCCGTTTCAAAGATACGGGGCAAAAAGTGCCAAGAGTGGTAATTACGTTTTTGAGAAAACCGAACGCCCGATTTAAATGATTCAGAAAACATTTAACTTGTATTGACAAAATTAAGAATTGATTTTAAATTTTTGGGAAGACAGGTCCAGCAATTTTAGAGATACAGAGAAGAAAGTAAAAAAATTATATTTGGCGGTCAAAAATAATCATCACAGTATGCACATCAAGTTATCAAACATTTTAAATAATAAGTAGATAATTTGTTTCAAATTCTATGGATTTCACCAAGATTTATAATGTTTGAGGTTTACTTTGGTTCAAAAAAATATTTTCTACTGTATGGTTCAACCGACCAACCAACATCAAAAAATTTAAAAATTTTCATGAGTCGTTTTTTGCAAAAATTTCATAATCTCAGAAATCTATTTTTTCAAGGTTTTTAAAAAAAATTATATTATGGCACAGAAATTTCCAGTAATCTGCATTAAAGCACTATACTATGTACTACTAGTTTTTATAAATTAAGCATCAACAGAAATAAATGAGATAGAAAATATATACAAAAAAAGTATTATGAGTCTAATTACTGTAAAAAATAAGTGATTGTAAGTAAGAGTAAAGAATAAGTAAGTAAGAGGCATTTTACCTCAAACCTTATTCTATTAATATGGAATTACAGTTTTTAGGTTCGTTTGGTTGATATTTCACATTCATCTCAAAACCTTCATGGAAAATTATGTGCAATTTACAATTTACAATTTTATATAGTTTATAAAGCGGAGGTAAAATCTGATAAGAGTGCAATTAAATTGTAAACATATTAGCAACTGCTTAAATAAAATTGAATTACTGTCTAATATTGCCTTAAGTGAAGTAAATTGAATATTGCCAGAATATATTATAAATCTATAAATAGAAGACATGATAAAAATGAAATAATGCAAGATAATGAAATAATTTAATATTTTTATGGTACTTATTTAGCGATTTCTAAAATATGCTATTTAATTTGATATTAACATAAGTGTAAGCGTTTATATTTGTTTATCTATGAGTGTAGGTATATAAATATTAACTAATATCTATTTAACAGATAGAGATTAGACATTGAAAGGTGTATAAGAAATTTATAAATACAAAACTAGTAAAGTGGGTTAAAGTTAACCAAAGTGAAATTTTTGTCAAAGGTACGTAGGAATAATTACTTCAAAAACGATATGAAGGAATTTGCTTATGTAATTTTTTATTGAAGTACATGTAAAAATTTGAATATCAAACTTTATGGTGCTGTAGTTGTGAATTTTTGGTGTTATATTGTAACGATAATTAATGAATAAATAAATTTTTAAATAATAGAGTGACAATCTGATAAAGAGATAAATCTATGTTGAAGAATTATGTCATTATCAGTACGTTCTTTTATAAATGATTCTTATCTCACCACAAAAATATATTTCTTCCTCTATATTATTATTGTTGACATTCTTGTTCGAAAATTGTCAATTCCATAAATTGTGTTATTTTTCAAAATTGAATTATAGCATACTGCACATATATAATTACAGTTTCTAGTAATATTTTATAACTTGCCGCGTAATAGTTTTCTGACCGCGACAGTTATAGCCGATTTCGTGCGGTAACTATAAATTATATGATTTAATTATTTATATTTACTACTATAAAACATTTCTGTATTTGTACAAAGAAATGACCATATTTTAAAAATAGATAGTATATTTATAACAAATTTTATAATAAAGTTACAAAAAATTTAAATATACAATTGCATATTAACTGTAACTTAATGCCATTATTATTTATTTAGTTTGAACTACATTTGTACATAAGGACAAATGTTAGCATTAGAGAAACTATAATTAAAGCCCAGTTGTTTTTTTTATTTAAACTCTAAATCATCATATAAATGTAAAGTTGCAAAGCAATTCACTTTATTGCATTATATATGCAAACAGCTAGAAATTTCGCCTGTATGTTATTTCCACGCTTATCGTGAGAATAAAATAAAAATACTTCGCATCGAAAAACCTACATAAATAGATATTCAATGTCATTTGAATATTGTAGCATGTAGTTTCTGACAGGCGAATTCTTTAATGTTTGAATGGAACAAAAGAATCGATAAAATGAGAATAAAATGCAATAATATTCTCGACTGACTTCTGTTGCATAAAATTGCAAGGAAACACATTCATAGCGCAGTTCTTGTATACCTGCATATTATAATATGACAAATGCAATACAAAATTGTATTTATGTTATAGCTAGTAAAAATGTATTTAAAATTTAATTATTAAAGTATGAAACCTACGTGAAAAACGTAGGTTTAAATAAAAGATACCGCTATATAAAGTTTGTGCGTCATTAAAATTTGTTAATACAATCTACATTTTATCTTTACAATTGAAACCTTAATTGCATGCATACTGATTTGTATCCTTTCATAATTTAACGTATAACTTGTATATAATAGATGCACGTGACTGAAATAGTATTTCAGTTGCAGAAATAGTTTCTACATGCAAACTTTCGATGGGAATACAAATGATACGAAAGTGAATATCTCTACATGAAAGTCAACATAAACCACAGGTTTCTGACTCCGCAATCATGCACATACGAGCTGAAATTAAGTAATTTATCAGGACTGTGGAAACTTCAATGGAATATAATTAAGCAGATTTATCAGCATCTACAACACGTTCACGTTAATAAGGAAACTGAGCGAAATTTATAACAAAGTATAGAATTTTGAAATTTAATAGCGATGAATATCTTATGATTAATTTTATATCATATAGGTAATTGGATATGAACTTTACTACAAAATTGATAACCACTAATAATTTTTCTTGTACGATTTAGTAAATATTATTTTAAATAAAAAGTTGGTGTAAGAGCTTTCTGCTTCAAGGCATATTATATTAATTGTTCTAAATAAAAAAAAATAATTGTTATTAAAAATAAGGTATAATTGTTTATGATATTGTGACGATGAAATTTTGACCAATAATTATTGCAAATATGAATGCAATTTTATAATTGCACCATTTTTCGTGGGCCAATTTAAAAAAATACAAATTTATTATCAATCAGTAGTAAAATTTTATTAATATAAATGCTTATTTCAGAATTTAGCTATTTAATGGCTTTTCTATTACCACTATTTACAGTTAATTTAAAAAAATAATAAAGATAATTCCGGTTTTCCTTATTTGTATGGCGACCAAAAGTACATGGCGTCTCCACCGTTATGAGTTTACTTCAGCATTCACACTCAATCTCGTTGAAATTCTCAACAAAATCCAACAAGTAAAACTATTTTAATACATGTTCAAATATCTGTACGCCACATATGTATTTACTAGAATTCTGTATAATTAAATTACATAACTTTGAAGTCTCGCGTCTTAAGAGAATTCTGCGCTTCATAATACATTATAAAAATATGAATGAGAGGTTGCAAATATATATGTTGTTATACATTAAAATTTTTGAATGCATTTCTAATTATTTTATAATATATAATTCTTGTTCATACGTATACATTTTAACTTTTTAATGTACATCTGCTGCTCTAATTTTATCAAAGAATATAACTTGTGTAATAAATTCTGCAATATCAATATTATAACATTAAATGCAAATATTTTATTGCATCCCAGATTAAAAGTATTTATGTCAAATATCATAGCAATACAATAATGATAGAAATATATTTTGAAATTAATAATCTAATAAAAATAGTACATATCTCGCAAAACATATATGAGTATGCCAGATGTGTCATATGGTTTTCAGAGCAATGAAATCCTAAAGCCATAAAATTTGTTATTCACAAAAAACAAATCACCAGTTAAACGGAGATTGAAATGATTCTATATTTATGGGTGCTAATATATATATATATATATATATATATATATATATATATATATATATCATGCTCAACAGACGTGAATAATTCTGATAGCGTTACATTAATTCATATCATATTTACGGCATCATTTCACAAAAACACACCATCATGATTTATTACCCATTGGTGACATGAGGAATAGTACTTCATTAGGTTAAATGCATAACACATTTTGCTTTTACATATAATTTAACATTTAGGGTAAAGTTAAATATGGGGTGCTTTACATCTATTCAAGATGTTCGTTAAGATTCGATCTGGAACAGAGTAGACAGGACTCAAGTATAAACGTAATGAATGATATAATTACATTAATTAATTTGAATTATCAGTGCTGAGAAAAATAATAGTATTACAAAATTATGATTATGATAAATACTATATTAGATTGAGTAAATTTCATATTCTGTAAGCAGTATACACTTAATCCCACTTAATATTATTAATTAGTTTCGATCATATATAAGTATGATACTGCATAGTATTTTAATATTAGGTTTTTAGTATATATAAATCTAATTTTAGTTAACTCTGTTAAATCTGTTAGTAGCATCTCCAATCTTTACCAATCACATCAGCCGAATTTCCAATATATTTTTTCGAAAAAAACATAAAATTAATATTATGACGAGAACAATAACGTTACTATTGGAAAGTTAAAATAACAAAAAATGTCAGACGAAAATTCACTATATATAAGTAAAATACATCCATAACCTCTCTTCTTCCTGTATATAGCAAAATCTATTTTGTTACTTCTATGATTTAACGTTACGCGAATTATTCAGATGGAAGCGATTGATTTTCTTGATTGATGCGAAGGCTTTTCTTCCACAATCCTGGACTTGATTTGTCAAGCAGGATATTGCCAAAACGAGTCGATCCATTTTGTTGGAAAATCCGACCGCAATCAATTGTCACAGATCACTACATTCCCTATTTGGATCAGATTAATAAAGTCCATAAAGATACAAAGTAAAACTAGGAACTGTTAGCTACTATATTTTATGATATAGATTTTTTAATAACCTCCGCCATATATCAAGGTCAACGGTATTTCGATAAATTGTATAGTATTGTAGTCTATTTATCTACTAATCCTTCACATTTATACACATATGTACAGTTTCTATAATATTGTAAACCATGTCTAATTAAACGAAGAAATTTACCCGTTGTTATTATACTTATACAAATATGCAGTAACATCACAGCATTTTTAATATAACAAAATAATTTTAATATATAATATTTTCTTGGTGTAAATTATTTAAAGTATATTTCATTGGAATTTGTTTTAAATGATACCTATCATTTTGATATTTTTGTATAAATTATGGTGTTAAAATTTTCTATGAATGGCTGAACTTCAATGAAATATTACAATTGTAGTAGGTATGCACTTTTATATATACGTTTATATAAACTTTTATATAAAAAATTTTATAACAACAATTTTGTATTAATCTTAATTAATATTATTCTATTCATATAGTATAAATTAAATAAATGTTGGAATAAAAGGAAAAACATCATGTGTTCTATAAGAATGTCTTAAATTCTACGAAAACGGCGTACATGTCTTTTGTGTATATTTAGATCCCAACAATATTATGAACACGTTGGGAGAAAACGTCCCTTCGTTCTTCCTAGAAAGAGAGCATTTGGAAAATAGTAAAAATGTAAATTCTGATTTGTTTTATATCGTTTAGAAAGACGTTTATCCTCATGCAGACAGTCTGAGAAAAATTATTTTTTGTCGTATGAAAATCGATTTTTTCTATTTAAAAATAGATGAGAATGACAATGTTATACGGAGGCAATTTAAAGTTTAGATTTGTGTTTTCTGTATTATTATTTATCAGTATAATATTTATAACTTCATGTTTAACAGAATAACCACAAATTCAATATTAAAAATCAATAAATTTTAATTTTATGTGATAAAATCTAGTATATAGCCGTTAAAATAAATAAGCTTTGAATAAACTCAATATGATAACTTTTTTTTTCAAGTTATTGTATTACTTAATAGTAAATGTTCGGCATAATATTGTTTTAGTATTTGCAATTTTTATATTAAATAAATGCTTCATAATAAGGTTAAAGTGAATAGTATTCTCAATTAAATATAAATATTCTGTATATTTATGAAATATCATAAATCGATTTGATTCCACAAATACAAATCTTCTAAATTTTTAAAGAAATTCTAAAACTTATATAATTCGATCATTTTTTCTGTAATAAACTTTATTCAAAATTAATCTGATACAAATATAAATATCTAATTTAATAAATTAGGACAAAAAATAATATTTATTATTATTAGCGGCAGATACTAGCTCATTATTATTAATTTAATGCTGCACTTATATATATATATATATATATATATATATAAGTATAAAAGATTATGAAACATTTTTTTATTTTATATATATTAAAATCATTTAAATATATTTCATTCTACATTTACAATCCTTATATTTAAATATCTCTTTAATCTTTTTCATATTCATTTTTTTATTTTATTTTTTTAGAAGACATTTTTTAAATATTAGTTAGTGTAAAAATGTTTTAGTATCTTTTTACATACTAGCTGCCTGTCTATCATGCGTAATGCTCGTTTTATAACAAATACTTTCTTATTTATCCGCAGCGCCAAAACGAGATTTGTTAGGCTTTTCTCAGGCAGTATGGCTTTGGTCTGTTTCTGTTGGCATATATTACGAACACAAGAAACTTATGAAAAAGCTCAACAAAGTGTTGAATAAATTACCGTTTTCATACTACATTTATCAAACATAACATACGACAGCGCCCTGGGAATAATGATAATGCAGACTTAAAATTTATTTTTAATAACTAGATTGAAATGTGATTTTTAAGCAAAATTTTTTTGTAATGGTAAATTGTTTTTATTAAAATAATTATATTTTTAATCTTGAATGTTCACTATTTGTTTAGAAGAATGTGAAAAAAAAAGGTTTTTACTCGATTTTTTCTAATGTGTGTTCGTTTTTTGTTCAGTAAATCGTGCAAATCTGGATGAGCCTAATTTTCTTTTCCTTAATTATATTCATAACATAATGTCAAGGTAAACACATATACCACAATAAATCTTTCAGAAATTCATGTCATAACCGCAAATATATATATTTAACGTCTGAAGCGTTTATGGGATACAATCAGTATGATACCCTCTTTGATGTAAAATTACAGGCATGAAAAATATTTCAGCCTAAAAATAATGAAATTCTTCCTGACATTCTTGCTGTGACATGCTGTCGAGCTTTGTGAACACGAGTCATTTATACACGTTAAAGAATTTGATCTTGGGAAATATGTATGGCTTTGTTCACTATTTTCATAGAGTAGAAAGATAAAATTTCAAATACAAAGTAAATATTACCTGATAGAAAAAATATTATGTCACTAGAAATTATGAAAAAGTTAATTAATTAGCAATAAATTCACCTGGTAAACTGTTACTCTATCAAATTTGAGACTTTCATAAATCCAACATTAGGTAAATTTTTGACAGTATAAATACAAAATTCTTCGCTGATTAAATAAATTCCTTGAATAAATTCAGCATTTCGTGTTTGAGCGTGCAAAATGAGATCTTTCTCATTCGCAACAAATACTATAATAAGACGTTTTAATTTAGATACATAAAGTCATGTATATTTACAAGAACGAAATAAAGGTCCGTTATTCGTTCCGACTTTTGTATTATCTGACGAGAGCGCCCTTAGGAAATGTTATTTACATATTTGCCCTTGCAGAGTTAGGCAAATATATCTGAATTATATCAAGAGAGAGAGTTTCTACAGAATTATGTTTTCTGATGGTAATATGTGAAATGATTGAGATTAATATAGCAATCTTTGTCTTGGAATGGATACATTTTAAAATTTGTTCATGGATGGTATATATTTATTAGTGTCAACCATTATACACATTTATATAATAATAAATTATAAATTAAATATTTATAATAGCATTAAAAATATGTAACATTTAAAAACAATAATGTATTTAAAGCCATACTTCAAATATGACATGATCGGTTTGTCATTGTAATTAGCATTAAGAAATGAACCTTCATTATAGAAATGAAATAATTGCTGATTAATAAATTCTATAATATTCGTTCACACAGTGGATTATGTTAAACAACGCCTAAGCAAATATTGTTTTCGCAACTTCACTCATCATATAATTATGTTTGAAGAACTTCATGTAGTTAGATTACCATACATTCATTGACTGCTTGTATTTTTTTTTACTTTTTCGTGTCTATCCTAAAAATATTTACTATTTTAATAACTTCAAAGATTTTTATAAACTACGAATAATATAGAAATAATTTCTAATCAATAAACTTACGTTTAGTACACGGACCAAATGTTTAATATGGTTTACTATTTTCAAGGGTAAAATATTCTTCTGATTCAGGCATTTTTCATTAAATCAAAATTTGTACTACGATGTAACTTTAAAATGTTAATTTATCTATGCCGAATTCCTTGTTGATTTTAATACGCATACAACGTTGATTCCGGTACGCATACAACGACAGATCTATATTCACATACATGACGACTAATCACAATTGACCCGTATAGAAATGATTCCATCGAGAGCGAATGACGAACAGTTTGGGCGTAACAGACTTCCGTTGCATTTGTACGGATTTACACCCTAGTCGCGCCTAAAATTTTAAAAATATTTCAACTTGTAAATAGTATTATTTTTGATCGATTTATTCGATTTACAAGCCCCTGTATTAAAACCGCGAAAGAGAAATACTTAAGAAGCGAGCTTTGCTAATTCAATCTGCATTAAAGTACACGCCTATGGTTACTCATTAATTTTGTTTGCACAGCAGAGTGATGATTGCTTTTCGTATAAGACGATAAATTCGAGAAGCCAGTTGTTTTTCTTTCGAGCAATTGAATTTTTAATCAAAACTTCAATTTGTTCACGCCGAGTTGCAACGAAGAACTCTAAAAGCTGAATACTATTATCTTTGGGAAATGCAAAGCGAAGTTAGTTAGGAAAATGCACTGAATAATAATAAATACAAATTATGCATGGAATACATTTCTGATCTAATCAATTTTATTATATGTAATCGTAAATAACATATAATATATAATAGTCATATTGGGAAAAACTAATTATGACAGACTACTACCTCATCATTGTCACTTTTAAGTTGACTCGACGCTATTTTATAAGCTCAGTGCTATAATTCATTATAGCATTACTCATTGCTTCCTAAAACTGTACAATACAAGATATAGATTTTTTTTCAGAAAATTTACAAACTAAATACTAAAAATGAAATTTTTACACATTGAGCCAAAAAGTAGTATTTAAACATACAAACATATACATCCATATTTACTAAGGTAAAGAAAAAGGTTCAGAAATGATCTGAAATATTAATAAACATCCATAAATATAATATTCTGTGGTTTTAAACAATAAAACAACAACTCCTTATAGCTTCAAAACTTTTACTCTTGGTTTCAAGAAAGATTCATATACAATTTTTGATAAAGATTTAAACGCAAATCTCCGATTCTAATATAGGGACCGGAAAAAGAAAGATAAAGTATTTCTGTTTGAACAAGTTACCATTATTGCATTGGGTCAATGCCCTACATTAATATGATCTGTAGTTTATTGACTATTAATTTTAAAGATCCAGAAGTAAGTTTTTGTGTTCAATTTTCTTTAATAATAACTACTCTTTGTATATATAGATAGATCACTTTATTTGTTATATTATTGAAAGTTGAAAATCAGTGACATGTATATATTGCAACATGTATTTTGTGGGTTTTCTTTCGGATAAAATTGAAAAAGATAAATAAAAATCCAACTTAACTGAGACTAAATACGAAAGAGAGAGGGAAAGAAAAATTCAATACAAGAAAATCAAAAATTTCACAAAGATTTCAGGTTTAAAAAAAAATTGTTTTGTTATATATAAGCCTTCATAAATGGTTATTGTGTTGAGTTACATATTTTCAACAATAAAAGTCGTAATAAACCATTTTGGTGTTTATAGTTTATAGTTATTGTTTTTTAACCTATTTTTATGCCTGTCACAACGTTATGTAGGTGTGGACGGTTGTGACACTCGATTTTATGACTGATCTATCGTATTCATGGACAATATTTCGGTATTTTTCGTAGACAGATGATAACGGTTGTCAGATAAAAAATCTAACCTAGAAACCGCATAAATTCCAGAAAAACGATCTTAGATAACAGATTCTTTCTAATCCAGACTTGTAACATACGACTCACGTTGCAGTTCATGTGTAAAATGCCTGAATTTACAGCGATGTACTTGATTAGATGGTTTATTATGATTTTTTATAATAAATATTTTATTTCAATTTAGTATGAATTTTTTTAAAATAAATATTTTATTTGAATTACCTTGGACCTAGTTTTTTAAAAAATCCATAAAGAGTCAAATTGGCTTAATTCAGTAAAACTAAGTATATAATCAAAATTCGTGAATTTAGTGTTAAAAAAATAATAACTATGAAAAAACTCGACTTCTTTCTAGAAGCATCCTCCTCCTCTTCAGCTCCTTACTATATTACTAAATACAAGTAAGCCGTTATTTTACATTCATAAATAATTTTTCACAAAGATTTAAACGCAAAGTTTTGATCTACTATTACTTCTTACTCAATAGAGAAACCCAACTTTTTCTTGCTCGAATGGATAAATGTGCATCCTCCTCCCAAGTGACTACGAAATACTCATTCCAGTTCGCTGATTATATCGATTGTCTGCACTGGATGCAGCGCGAATACGCGTTAATGCAAGTCGAGCGACTGATTTAATGCGAATAAAGCTCTGTAAGAGGTTAAATTTCTATTAAAACCTATGTATTGACAATCATCTGGGATTTAAAAATTTTAATCTGATTATTTTCAGCTTGTGCAGATTTTTATAAATCACAGAAATATGAACGTAACAAGCGTGATCACAAACTAGCTTGAAAGAGCGTAAGGGGGCAAGCTTTTGAAATCTGATTTTAGAGTCTTCAAAAAAAAACGATTTTTGAGCGATTTTTTGAAAACGAAATAAATATTTAAGTGTAATGAAACCTTAAGAATTTATTGTTATATATTTCAACATTCTTCTCATTTTTTTTTACTAAAATATATATCATAATATGCCGGGTACAAGCATTTCGCCGAGACGCCTCGAGCGTGCATGTGTCGTGTGTCGAGAAAGATGCAGGTCACAATTTCTACCCGAAACAAAAAAAAGAAAATAAATATATTAGATTCTAAACATAACAAAATCTAAAAAAGTGAAAAATTCAACAAAATTTTGCAACTTGAAAAAAAAATGTTTTTGCAAGAAAAAAATTACTTTGGATTGTTTCAAAAGTGGGTTTTTTCTCTATTTTTTTTTAGGGTTTTCAGGTTCAACTAGAAGAGAATTCAATCCTGACTACAATTAATTATATCTTGTTTCAATAGGACGTTACTTTTTTATCTTTCCCACTAATTAGTTAAAATCGAAAAAATAAAAAACCGAGAAATAGCGCGTCGAAGTTTTCGTTCCGCTCGTATACCAGCTCGAAGCTTGCTCACTATTTCTTCGGTAACTCCGAAAATAATTTGAATTTGTTTCTCAAATTTTATGAATATTTTTTTGGATACCTTGGAAAGACATTTTTGCAAAAACAGATGATTTTCTGCAGCTTCTAAGCAGGCTTTTTCCTCAAGAAATATCTAAATTGGTCTATCTATGAAAAATTTTATTAACTTTCTGTAGGGTAAGTTATAGTAATCACATAAAATAGTAAAGGAAATGTTTAGCCTATATGTATATTTCAAACGTTTCTGAATATTTTTGCATATCTTCAAAAAAAATGAATGCTCTTATGTGTGTGTATGTATATAGTATGTATGTTTGGTTACAATATTTTGTACAAGATTTGAAAGCATAGATCACCCGATATGAATGTTTCAAAAAGTATATTGATTGAGTTGATGTTCAGAATTTCCAAAAAATCTAAATTTTCGAATTTTAAAGTTTCCTTATATAGTTGAAATAAAAAAAAATACTTTGCAATTTAGTTTCAAAACGTTTATATAATAAAAATAAAAAATATGATAGGGTCTTGCAAAGCATTACGAGTAGTATGCATCCTGATTAGGTTTTGTTTATTATCTTTTCATTTTTTGCAAACATATATACAGATCGTCTCCGAAATATAAGTATTTATACTAGATCTATAAAGTACGAACTATAAAATTCACAGTACTTAGAAGAATTATTTGAAAAAAATTAAAACAATTGTTATTAATCATTGATCAATTTTTCTTAATTATTGTTGTTTCTCGAATGTTTAATTATAATTTGCCGTAAGGCACAATGCCATGCACCACTAGTTAATAATATTTGAAACTAAATTTCATGGAATATTGCCCTATTACTCGTATATTATTTTCGATATTAATGTAAGAATAGTTACATGTTATATCCTACACATATGCCTTCAGGGAAAATATAAAAACTGAACGACCATATAGAAGAGTAACTTACGAGAATAGCATAAGAATAGTTTTATTATCTTAGGAAAAGGTCGTAAAAAATAATAAAATTCTATAAAAGAGAGAAATAATACAGAAAATGGTTCAAAAAATCTTTAAAATTTTATATTTTATTTTGTAGGGCATTTTTTTATTTTTCCTTATTTCTAAAATTCAAACTTATAAATTTCTTTATTAACATTTATTACATTTAAATAATGGTAAGATGCTTGATTTTTATGAATATTGTTATACTGAATCTGAATTTGCCAATTTCGATATCAAACAATATTTTGATAATAAAATGCCTACTGATAATATCTGATATAACTTTTCTTTCAACAGTTCCAATTATTTTTTCCTTTTTCTATGATTTTGTAATATTTGTTTTAAAAAACGCATTTTTCTATGATAAATACATTTCTAGAAAAACAATAACAAATATCTTACATTTTTTGTAGAAAAAAACGAACAACCCCCTTAACTAATAGTTTCAATAGTATTCAATAGTAAAACTCCAGGTAATTCATCAATTCATGCGGTTTTTTTTCGAAAATTTGTCACTTGGTCCTTTTTATACAGTAGGGATGGCTTTGGGGCCACTTTTAATAAATTGGCCGATTATTTCCGGGCGGCGCATCTTTTTCTCTCTACTTTCAAATACTTCACTAAAACTTTACTTGTTTTTGAGATATTGATGTTAGGCCTTTTTGACCGCGGACCTTCAAACCTTACTCTACTCTAATGATAAAAACGGTTCAATAGCTGCATTTTAAATAATTTTATTATTGTTTTTACATAAATAAATAATTAAAAGTTATATTTTTTGCTGCAGGTTGTGTGACAATGCAGCAAAACAAATAGGAACCCTTGGCCACACAGAAACACCCGTCACGTTTTGTACTAATTACAGTCCGTTTTGTTCCCGAAGAACCATCTCCGAGCTTTTGCCGTGACTTTTCTCGAATCTTGTTCGTTTTATCGCGACCTCTTGCCGCGTTTGCCTTTTTTGCCGCGCTCTCTGCCGTTTTCTTAATTACGCGGCGACAAAACAGACATAACTCGCGTTTTGTAAAGCTCGCACGATAAATATTATCGCGATACCGAAGGCTCTTTGCATTTTTTTGACATGAAGATTAATCGCTTCTTTATTTTATTAGAAGGGAAGTTAAATAGATTTTGAGATCTTACGTTTTTTTAAAAAGGGGAGATATGATTGATTAAGTTTAATTAAGCGCGTCGGGATGCGTGAAATCATGTAGATATAGATGATGTACGGTTGTAGGAAAAATTTGGATAAACACCAAAAAAAATATTTTGTATAATCATTTTTATTAGTGCTGGATAATAATGCGGCAGTTCGTTTTACATAAATTAATTCAAAAATTATCAACTGGCAAATTTTATCAAAAAGTTAAATCAACATTCGATGAACATCAGATTTGAATGATACAAAATACATTCAATTTATAATAATGAGGAGAAATGGTGATTATTTTTTGGCAAAGGCAGGTCTAGTCGTTTTGGAGATACCAAGCAAAACGTATAAAAAAAGGCGGTTTTCGAGAGAACTAAGCACCCGATTTGAATGATTCAAAAAACTTTTTGCTTGTGTTGACATAACGATTGCTTTTGAAAATAAAATTGTTTTCAATTTTTTATATTAACTTCCCGAAGGAGAAGTTTATGTTTACATCAAAAAATCCGACTCGCTAATTTTATATTTTCTCGGCGTTTCAAGCCATTCTGAATCGAATGAGACCAAATTTGGAATAAGTATGTGTGTGTGTGTGTGAACAGATTTTTTGCCGTGAATCGACGTTTTCTCCCAAACTGCTGGAAAGATTTCAAAAATTTAAAAACCATTCGATGTATCATGATGAGGACTAGCATTTCTGAGTTTTGTGCGACGATTGGCCGAGCCGTTTCTTTGTAAATCACAGAAAAGTGAAAAAAAAATGTCTACGTTTTAGCCCGAAATTCTGAATCGATTTTGAAAATTTAAAAATCGTTCGATAGATATTGGTTGGGAATCGTGCTGATTAGTTTTTGATAAAGATCGGCTGGGCTATTTTCTTGAATAAAGTTTTAAAAAAAAATTGACGATTTTTTTATTTTTTTTTGACGTTATTTACCATAGTCTTGTAGATCATACTAAAATATTACAGTCTTACGACAATTCGTTTAATTTTAAAAATTCGTCAAAGTTTGCAAAAATTAGTATTGTTTTTTGGCATTTGTCAAAATTAGACCTTTGATCGACGTTTTCTCAAAAACGCCTGAACCGATTTCAGAGATTTAAAAGCCGTTTGATGTATCTCAATGAGGACTATTGCTTGCTTGGACTATTTGTGCAACGATCGCCCGAGCCGTTTCTTTAAAATTTGGAAAAAAGTGTTAAACTTTTAGTCCACATTTAAGCATAAACTACCGAATCGATTTTAAAACATCAAAAACTATTCGATAGATATTGGTTGGAAATGATACTGATTAGTTTTAGTTAAAATCTACCGAGCCGTTTTTTGTAATTAACTGTTAAAAAAATGTAAGCCGATTTTAATGGAACTGTTTTTGGCGATTTATATATTATGATCTTATAGAACTTACTGAAATATTACAGTTGAACGACAAGTAGATTAATTTTGAAAATTCATCAAAGTTTAAGAAAATGAGTAGTTTTTCGACATTTGTTAGAATTAAAATTAGATGATTTATTTGGTATAACGATAGAGTACTTAGTCTTGAACATAATAAACCATTAAAGTCGTACGGAAACTGGTTCTATTCTAAAAATTATTGATTTTTGAAAATTTGCTATAAGAAAATACTCCGAGTCAATGTGTTCGTTCGTTCGTTTTCAATTATGTGTAATAAATCTACTCGGAATACTTATGATCACTCATAAATTAATTTATTTTTTGTTGATTAAGTCGATTATTTACTCATTTCGGGAAGTTCATGTAGCTTGCCTCAAGGAAAAATACCAATACCAACTAGTTTTTTTTTTTTTTCAATATATAAAATAATTTGGATTTTAATTTTAATTCTGGCTAAAGGTCTAAAGCTCACTAATATACTTCAAATGAATAATTTCGCAATATATAGCCGTTTCTGAGAGGAAGTATTAAATAAGAGGACGGCATGTCACAAAACCATCTCGACCAATCATATCAACTCGTTTCGAATGGCCACATCAATGAATAATGATGAATCAGTGCTTGTGGCGTAACGCAGTTCCGTTGCATTTCCGCTGTTTTACTCCCTAGTCGCGCCTCAAGAAGTTTTACTTTAGAAAGCTTGCTCTATTTGTGTTCATATAATCTAGGATTCTAATATTTTATAAATCCTTAATATATATTTAATTCTCATGAAAAATTCTCTAAAAACTCGAATTCGAAACCGTTCATCGACATGTCGAGTATTTCGTTCACAATCTGACATGCAATCGAATCGCGTAATTCAAATTCACGAATCTCTGCATACGACGCGTTGAATACGCCGGAAAGTTTATAGCGCGAACATATAAAATGATAAATAGATTTTCGAACTCAAGTTTCAGTTTTCTTGTTTCTTTGTATGAGATACGAGACGAGACTTTATAGGCAAAATTCAATCTTGATCGAATATAAGAAAATATATAGTTTGGTATCAATTGGGAGATCAGATTTCTTCTACTCGTATTAATAATAAGTAATATCATTTTTGCATCTTGAATTTTTTTTTAATTAGCATCATGAGAATAAATTTACGATATTTGTGTTATCTTGTGTTTTTGGTTGTAATAAGACACAGCAAAACATAAAATGAAAAAATATCAGAATAGTAAATTTTTCAATCAGATCACTTGCGATGTCATCAAAGATGCTGCAGAATACAGGGTGTCCCAGAACCAAACGTCAATATGAAATGGAGTAATAGTATTTGACCTTAACTGTCCTGAAAACCGTTAAGAAAAAATCGCACATTGTTTGGAAATTATGAGCTATTATAGAATATGATGATGACGAAATAAAACCAAATTTATTACAAAAAACAAAAGGAATAGTTTAGTTCTTCATTATCTGCTCGAGAACTTAACAGCACTCAAATCTCAAAGTAATATTTTTGACGAAATTGTATATGAATACAATAAAATTCAAATCAACAGCTTTTTTATTATTTTTATTTACCAGTGTTAATGGATTGTTTATGATTTCTAAAAACGATGACAAAAATGGAATAAAAATATTGCTTCAAAAGACTTTTGAAGTTTTGATGAGATTACACTGATAATATTCAACAGACATGCATGATGTTCACATCTACATTATAAAAATAACTAAATTAAGCAAGTAAACTCAATTATATTCATTTTTTACTCTGGCAACCCATATATATTTAATCCTACATAATTTAATCTCTGTTCAATTGGTTTGGATGTCATGTATTCTCGATTATCAACGGATTTGATTTGAAACGTATCCCTCAAAATCGAATTTCAATTTTGATTGAAATAAAATTTGTGATACCGGATGAAAAAACAATTTCCCGTTTCACTTACGAACAATATTTCGTTTGAAGTATTTTCGATAAGTGAATTATATTTTGTCAATCAGGCTAGAGGATATTCTGCAGTACCAGTTCGGATTTTAAAATTAAATAATTTTTAACTGAAGAACATTTAGGTTAGTGAGTATCTTTATATTACTTCTAAAGACAATATAAGACCATGTTTCGAAACGTTTGGAAAAAATGTGGAATCTATAAGTTTTTTTATTTGATATACTGCCTTGTAGAATTTGGCACTTATGTATACACGTATGTACATACATATATGTATATATATAAATAAAAGTATATAATATACCCTCATGAGATATGTACCCTCTTTGCTTTTTCTAATATCAATAACTCGAATACATATCTACAATTCAATATCCGACGTCCAGACCACGTTTGCTGATGGTTAGTCAATTTCTATATGCGGATCTGAAGATTATTGGATAAACTTTTCGCAACTGCTTGTATGTTAACATGTTCAGACCTTATATGACAAAAATAGATGTAGTCATAAGGAGAAAAAAACTGAAACCCAAATAAGTTTGAGCAAATTGATAATTATAATATAAGTCATACAAGAAATATTGAAAGTATTTGCATATTGTTTGAAACTTAAAGAATAATTACTACTATTAATTATTATCCACCTGCATGATAAATCTGATGAGTTTCCCGTCCATCAACAAGGAATCTAAATGACTTATTCACAATCAATCTCAATAAATTTAGTTTAAAACAAGCTATTTATTATCGATTCCCAATCTGTTTACTAGCAAATCCTTAATGATTGTGTTTCTAAATTGAGCACAGTTTTGAAAATAATAGTTTGCAGAACAGCAAAGTATTTTCATGTAACTACGATAAACTTTTCTTAGCAAAGTTGTTTTCCAATTAACTTTGAACGTACTTAGTCGAAATACTAATTACGACTCTAGTGGGTGTGTAAGAGCTGTACAAAATGTGTTTTGAAAGAGCGACAAGCAAAAAGTTTGTAATCGGATTTGTCCTGAAGATAAATGAGGAAGTGCCAGATCTTTAGCTTGGCACACCTAAGGTTCCCATGTATTTGAAAAGTAGTTTTATCGTAAATTACTATTCTTGTTTTATCGATATCGAGGAAAACTTGGAATAACAATCACTGAAGTACAAGTTGGCATTGATTTTACTTAAGTAGTATCGTTGTAATTGATTGATAATTCAATTTGTAAATGCATCACGAAAATAGAATGTAAGATTATTGATATTTTTCAAAAGAATAGTCGATTATTTTTAACAAGTCATTAATTTCAGTTATATCTTATTGAGTAGTTTTTATGTACCGTTTCTATTTATTTTCTTAAAGTAGCAATCAACATTCTGCAAGATCACGTAGGCTATTGAAATATAAAACTAGTTGTGTATGTCATTATGCCGTAAGGGAAATTGCTGTTACTTTCCATACTGTAATTAAACATTCTCAAAATAAAAATAATTAATCATCAATAAAAATTTATCAATGAGTAAAGACAATTGTTTTAGATAATTTAATTAAATTTAATACAAATTGCTAGTACTTCCCGTACAGTAATTGAACATTCGCAAAACAAAAGTAATCAATCATCAATACGAATCAAATGTTTTATGAATAATTCAAATCCATGTTCCTGATATTGTGGGTAGAAAATTGTATCCCTTGCAAGTAAGATAAGATTGCAAGTTTTTCCTTTTCTCTTTTTTTAGATTACTATAACTTACCCTACGAGAAATTATTAAGAAAAATTGGGACTTTAAGAATTAATTTGGATTTCACTTCCTGGAATATTTCATTTATCTCAGTTAATGATCAAAATTCCTTCATATTTACACAAATAATTGCTTTTCAATGAAGAACATATTATCTCTATATCGCAGTTGGTATAATCCAAATCAACCACTCAAATTTCATATACGCTGTCAAAATTATTTACTTTTCTATTTATGAGCTGACATTAATACAGACTGTTTGGCAGCTTTGTGAAAAGTTTCAAAAAATGTTAATCAAACTTTTAATGGGTTTTTGAAATGACTGATGAAATAAAATTACTCGCAAACGTAATTAACCTATTTGCATATTTGTATTTATATTTTTGACAAGTTAGGAAAGGATACATATCTATTGTATGATGAGCTTCGAAACTGGTTTATTCTAATTTTTGTTACTAGTTAATAATAATAAATAAAAAATTTTATTGATTATGAATTCTGTAAACATATGTATACAACCGTGTATACAACTACAAAGATCAAGGAGCACAAATTATCGTGATTGTGACTAGGTGCATTTGCATACACCATAATACTGAGCTTAACTCGAACAATAGTGCTGGCAAAGCAGCATAACTTCTGTATTAAGTTCACGTAGTTCACGTTTAAGTTAAGCCTTAGACTTTTCGCTTCGGAGTATACTACTAAAATATTCATGCACTAAAAGGTTGCTACACTCTGCTTTCCTACCTCAGAGTATTACCGTTGTTTTACATTTGATTTGTTTGTGAAACTTTCTCATGGATTTTGACGCAGACAAGAAAATAACTGTTAATAGGCAGATAAGTTTAATTATTAAAAGTTTCAGCAAGATATAAATTGGCAAACAATTTATTTTTAAATTAGTTGTGATGTCCGAAATTTGATTAAACACCGTTTATAAAGATTATCAAATTATTATATTTCAATCGTTATATGCAATAAATTCTGTAGCCTCCACCTCTCAAAAAAATTAACCATTGATTACATCAAAACCTCGCCGTCAATATTTACCTAAAATAATCAGTACGATTTATTATGATATATTCGAAATAGTTCTTAAATTTTTAAAACAGATTTTAATCTTCAAACATTTGGCAAGCATTTGATAAAAATGTTGCACTTAGTTATTACTTAAATTAAATGTTGCACTAATTATTCTTATTTAATTTATATGTTAGTTTTATTAATAAAATTGATTTTTTATATAAAACTAAAGTGCAAATAGAGACAAAGAGGTTTCCTTGAAAAATAGTTCAATGTACTCGCTGCCAAAGGTATGGTCATACCAGAAATTATTGCCTCCACACCTCCAAATGCGTTTAATGCGCTCAAAATCATCTGGGCAGAAAAATGCAAGTGGAAAATAAGGTCGACCAAGTAAAATGTGTTTTTTGTGATAAGTATTACACTGCTAAATCTAAAGGCGGTCACATTTATGAATGAACACATTGAAAAAAAACACATCATTACGTCAGATAACTGAACTGAAATAAAAAATTTAAATCGAAATGCTACTTTAAAACCAGGTGTAACTTACTCCAATATTACTAGAAACAGCATATTTCTATTATTTTATCTAAATGATGACATCCACTAACGCATAATAACTATTTACAATATATATATATATATATATATATATATATATATATATATAAATTTATAGACTTTGCTTAACTACTTTTATCATAATACTAATGAAACATCTGCAATAGTGTGCATTTCTGCAAAAGTTTACACAGCCACAATGTCAAACTGTCTGGAAACTTCTGAAAACTAACAAACATTATTTAAATATAATTAAACAACTTTTGGCGACAGTTGACAGTTTGTTGAACTTATTAAATAATTTCAAAACTTAAATTTTCACTCGCTAATATTAAGTCATATTTTGATGTTAAAAATGGAGGAAAATAGAGCATAGAAATCTTATGCCAACTTGCATTATATTATTTTATGAAAAAAAATAAAAAAGTGTAGTTCTCAAACAAATTCAAATGTCATTGATATTTTTTATTAAGAAGTATTTTTTAAAAAATAGTCAATTTGCTTGCAAGACTTAAAATTCAATCAAATATTATAACTTGTATTAGTATGTTTCTATACTAATGCATTTGTATACATTTTAAAATTATGTAGTGCAGTTTTATATACATGATCAATATTAGTTTTAGTTTATGTTTTATAAAAAAAATAACTAAATAATTCTAGAATTCACCAGCTTTCAATTTTTTCCAAATGAAAAATTCATTTTCTGAAATAATCAGACGCTCCATGACAGAGTAAAATCTTCTGCTATAGAAGGAAAATAAAGATTTCTGCTGTGATAATGCGATATTAAATACACGTTACTGCATCTGCTCCAGATATAATCTGACATTTGAAAAATAAGTAAGAAAAATAAAATAATCAAAACCAAAGATGCTGCAGTAATAAATCTCAAAATAGATATAAGTTATCGACATTTTTAGGTACACGAAATACAGGAATATATGTGCCCTTTATTGTATTAAAATATGAAAGGAATACATTTTATCGATACATAAATAATAGTAGTAATTACAATAATTATCTTGATTTTTTTAATTTAAAATTACGAAAGTAAAAATAAAAATCAAAACAGCTTGCATAAGCCGATTACTAATTGTTTGGAAATGTGGGCACAATTTTAGAGCAAATTGTGTATGATAAAAATCTGAAATAAACGAAATTCAAATGGGATTATACCTTAAAGCAAATTGTATGATCTTTCCGATAAATTATTAAAAATTCTTTATATTAGTTTAAGTGATTTATGAAAATTTCAAAATGCTTATATATGTTGCAAGTTTTTGCAGATTATATAATTTAGTACTAATTTCTGTTTTTTTTTTCAACATACTAGTTGAATTTGACAAATGGTATCGATGTTATAGATTATATAAAGCAAACCGAGTACAACTGATACAAAAACGACTTCGTATGCACTTATCAGATCAAAAGATTTAAGTGTTAATCTAAAACACACATTCTATTATTCCAAATTTTAATGAATTTCTTTAATTCATATATAATACCAATCATTGTTGAACTATGATATTTAAGGATGCTGGTTTAAATATAAACTCCAACACTATGCGCATTTTCAAAAATCAAAAAATATCAATTATTTCCGACCTTTTTTTTCGAAAGAACGGTTTGACCGAACGAAACGACCGGTTTGACAGACCGACGAAATCTAACTGATGTTTTTCGAATACATTTAGAATTTTTAAAATGGTTTAAAATTTTGAAATAAATTTTGAAAACAGTTATGTAGAAACTGATCAGATGGTTGTTGTCAAAAGCTACTCAGCGCGAGCTTTCTCTCAAATTCTATTAAATGGCTTTAATTTTTTTTTAATTCTTCTATTCAGCGATTTATATTATTATTATATTGATAAAATAACAAATTTTAGCTCACATAGGTTCAAACATCGGGAAAACATAGAACTAGCCAATCGAACTTTCTAGTGGATATATAATACTTTCCTTCGTGGAATTTAAAAAAATGAATTGGACTCAAGTCAATAAGAAATATTGATGATTGACGGTTTGTTAAAGCAAAAGTAATATGAGTAGAAAAATAAGTAAAAATAAGGAAAAAAAAGTAAATTACTAGTCTTCAGTGAATGCTAGTAGGTATATCTTGATTTTATGTTTATTGTTGCACATGTTTTAATTCGGTTAAATGTCATTTTGTGTATTAGTTAGGTTAAACAAATTTCTCTAATATATACCATTTTTACGTTATTATACTTCTACATATCTTCAATCGATCTTTCATTTTTTTTCTTGCCGCTAATGCATCTCGATCTTTTATTTTTAATACTCCTGAACGAGATGGTAATCATCCACAATCTTTTTCATCCCAGTTCTATAAGTTTTCTTTTAAAAGCATCGCGCACTTTTATATCCGCAAAATTCAAATAGAACTTTTAAAAGTCCATTATCATATTTTAATTAAGGTCATTGCCTCTTCATGATAATTTGCAGATTACCATAATAGCTAGGTAATGAGAGACATGGTACTAAATTCATCTAAAGTACCCGTTTTGCCTTACTGCTGCGGTAGTAAACCAGAAATGAATTATAGGCGTCTCACGTGCGATAAAGTGGAAGATTTTGCTTAAAACACAGATGTGTGTATGACCACATAATGCATGTAGCCGAAGAAGTTATTTGAGTTATACGGAAGGATATTATTGAGTTTGCACTCAAGCTAGAGTCCTTAGATGCATCTGAAAAATATAGAGTCAAACTGAATTATAAGTAGAATAAAAGATGGTTTCAAGGATTCTTTTTATAGAAATGTGCTACTCGTTTATTTGTTTTCCATTAATGTTTTCTATAAATTCAGATGTTTGTAACTGTTTTATTTAACTACAAATCTCTAATGGAAGCTTTTTAAAGACTTTCTATATTTCTATATTTAGTCAATGTGACGTATTTATATATAATTGCGCTGCTCTCGATTCTTTGAATATGTGTAATGATTTTCATATCAAAATATCAATTAATACAATAATACGAGATAAACCGACAGACGTTGTCTGTACCAACGTCTACAATTGAAAAGTTCCAAATTTTTTAATATCCTATCATATACTTCTTAATGTCCTATTTGATGTCGTCCTGCCTTTGTGTTTCATGTATGGTCTTATTATAAGAAGTATAAGAAATTCGGAAAAAATATAGTATCTGTGGTAAAAGAAAAATATTACAGTTAATTTTACTACACAACATAATTGCTTTACTAATTTAGAGTATAATTTTTATAATCTTATACGATACATTAGTTGCTTTTTGGTAATTTTAATTTCCAGAGTACAATTTTATTACTAATAATTTATTAAACATTATTGTTCATGTTCAAATCTTAGGTGAATTAATTTGTAAAATCTAGTTCATATGAGCTCTCTTCAATCTAGGATCAACTTGCTAAATATTCCATATCCAATGCCAAACAAATGAACTTGTGACACGTTAAACAAAATTTTAAATTATTTTTTTTAATAAGTAGAAATATTTTTTGTATTGTTAAATGATTTAGAGAAGTAAACCAAAAT
This sequence comes from Ctenocephalides felis, assembly GCF_003426905.1. Taxonomy (NCBI): domain Eukaryota; kingdom Metazoa; phylum Arthropoda; class Insecta; order Siphonaptera; family Pulicidae; genus Ctenocephalides; species Ctenocephalides felis. The sequence goes on from NW_020537324.1 coordinate 65,780,361, forward strand.
GCGACATGCATAAGTTTAAAAAAATAAAGTATATGCAATTTGGACTTATTGCGTAATTTATTAAACTGAATTATATAATTTCATCTGCCAAACAGTATACTGTTGACTGTATCTTATATTATTTTAATTTCTGGCACATCTCAGCTACTTTTCGGCAATAATAATGTAGATATTACATTTTTCTTGCATATTATATTCCAATATTATCTAGGTTCATAATTTCAGCGAAATTCAAATTTCAAGTGGATTGATATTTCTAGCAGATGATAGTTCAAATGTTTTCAATGCTAAACAATGATAAGTGGTTTTTTGTATTTTTGCCATTTGTTTCTACAATATTACTATTGTTTTATCGTTTATTAAATCTAAAAGAATTTCTTTGACAAACTCTAAAAAGAATTACCAAAATCGGAATAACCGTTTAGGAGAAGTATCAAATCTTACACCCGTATAGAAGTATTTTATATATAAGATTAAGTGTTAAATATATAAATGTATTGAATAGATATTTGAATTAAAATTTTGCTTATTTAAATTCATATTGTATATTAGAGTATTAAGTTATCAATAAAAATTATTTTCTGTAAAAATTTTCTTTTATATTTATTTTTCATATTTTTTTAAGTAACCATGAAAATCATAGAAAAAACCTAAAACTATGGTATGAAAAATAGAAAAGAAGTCTGAATTAAAATTTACTCACTATTATCTTATGTAGAAACAAACTAAAATTTGTAATCTGATTTCTATAGCTAGAAAAATTCAAAATGTGTTTAATTTGCCTTATTTCAAAGTTTAATTGACTTTGTACAACTTTGTCATAACAAACTACACTTCAAGTTCGCGAATTTCAAGAAACTTTCGGGGCACTAGACTTAATTTTAATTTATGGTCGTGTCTTTGTGTAATATTTAAGAGCCATAAAATCAAATGTAATGTAAACATTTATATATATATATATATATATTTAAAGTAAAGTACTATATATTGTAATACATCAGTAAACACAACTACAAATTTATCATCATATAGACCTACAACCATATGTCATGTTTATCTTCAATTACTAGTATAATACTGTGTGATATATCGTATGACCAATATTTAGTTGCTATCAGTTTAATTTAATTACTAAATCATTATGACAATAAATTTAAATGGGAACATACACACATTCAAACCGGAAATTGTAAGCATTTCCATTTTTGTTAAAATATTCGCCACTTTTCGTGTAATGTCGTTATATTTTGATACTACTTCCAATTTCTTTAAACTTATTGATAAATTTAAATAATTCAGTTATACAATGATGTCGCTCAGTTAGGATTTTCATACCAACTGAAAATAAATTTATATGTTAAATTGAAACTTCAAAAATAATAGTGGTTCACTTTTAGTTCTGCATATAGAGATAATAATACTTTGTGGCAACATTTACTAAAAAATATGAACTTCGTAACAATTATGTCTCAGTGATTTTAAGATTAACAAAAAAAAATGATTAATTTTATATTGATTCCGAAAGTACAAAGAATCTCCCTTCACTCAATTCGAACACCTTTAATTTCCAATCGTATAATTTCTCCCTTTCTCCCTTTGTAATTTCTCCCTTTTATCAGCATTCCAAGAATAAGTAAGAAAGAAGCAATGATCTCGTATTTCTCGTAATAACTTTGAAAAGAGTTCATAAAGAGAAAGAAATTTTACTTGAAAGATCCCATTCGAAAGAGTCGAATTTCTGGAGTATTACATAACGCGCGAAAATGAACATACGAGTAAAAGAATTACGGTGGAGGAAAGCAGGGGAGTATTTAACAGTTTTTTTATATATTTGAAATAAAAAAAATGCTAAAATTACAAATTAATGGTAATTTTAGTAAATACTAAAATAAAATATGGAGACAAAAATGTTCTTATTAAAAATAATATTAGAGTATCTTTTACCTCAAAAAACATTCTTATATAGTTATTTGCAAAATTAAAATCTAAATTTGATCCAAAAATTTAAGTAATTTATTGTACAATTGCGACGGTTTTTATAAAGGCAAGACTTGCCAAAATCTTCACAAAGAATTTCTAAACATAGAAATAATTCAAAAATAGGAATCAGAATAAAACAATGCTTACAGAACACACAACTACCCTTCATCATAACATTGATTTTTTAAACCCGAGTATTTTGCATTTTGAAATCAATATATTTAAAAAATTATTTAGATTTAGAAGGCTGTCTATCTTTAAATATCTTTAAATTATAAAGCTAAATTAACTAGCGGCTTCACAGTAATTCGTTTTGTAATGAATACAAGATATTCCTCGAACATTTTTCAAACAATATTATAACTGAATGAACCGTGTTTGCACATTTTTTAAAAAAGTCTTTGTAAACACAGTTTATTTAGTACTCGGTCTTACAACAACTATGCCTAAAAATTTAGTATTCTACCGGCATTGACCTTAACTATCCTGAAAAAATTAGGAAAAAGAGTTATCTCACGTTGTTTCAAAGTTACGAGCTTTTTAGTGCAACCCGAAACTTTAATGAAATCATGACCATTTTTCGGATATTGTTGTTAATTTTTATTAATTTTGTTCATTTGAACTTTGGAACCAATACCGCCAATAATATTTCTAAGACCACAATCAAAAATATTAACACAAATGCCCTTAGTTTTCAAGAAATAAGACTTTTTGTTGAACTATGAATTTAAAATGTTTAAAATCGGTAGACTTTGAAGCGCCTTTCTCTAAAAAATGCACTAAAGTATGTTGGCAAGTTTTATCAATAATTGGCGCATTTAATCAAGATTGTATAATGGTAAAATACTTAAAAATTGTACAGGGTGCGCCATTTTTATGTGATCAGCGGACATGTTGAATAACTTGAACAATTTTTGATGAATTTTATTTTTTTTATTATCAAATTTAAATTTTTAAAACTCTGGCTTCAAATTTGATAATATATAAGTTTATCAAAATGCATTAGAAATTGTTTAAGTTTTTCAACATTTCCATTGATCACATATAAATGGCGCCACCTGTATCATTAAAATATATGGAGTAAAGAAATTAAAACATTAAAACAAAAAATTAAAATATTGGCATGATTTTTGCTATCCCATTAGAAATAAACTTTATACATAAATCATCTAAAAATTTAGTACATACATTGGAACAATAATAATAAAATATTATTAATACGTATTTTTGCAAACATTATCATTGCAAAGTGTGTAATAATAATTTACTACCATTTTTTACCGAATTAAAATGGGATTCAAATAAATCAGATCTCAGACAAAGAAAGTATAAATAATTGAGAAAAATTTGATATATCATCAAAAATTATTGAAAAAGTTTCCGAAGCAAAACCATCGGAATTTTCTCTGGCCAAAGTGAAACGTTCCTAACAGGCGCGAATGAATTTACGCGAAAACCGTCGCCAGGATACGGCATTGCCCTCGTTCGCATTTTCCTTTGATTATTAGGATGTAAGAGAGTTGGCCAGTATTTAAAAGCCATTAATTTTCATCTCACTGATGCGAAGTGACGCTAAGGGATTCGCAACGAGAACAAACTCACCTAAACAGCCATGTTATTCGTTGCCTCTGCTCCTGCTCCAAAAGCTAAAAGTGAAATTTATTCTATGAGCTGAAAATATACTTAGGAAATGTGTTTGGGTGTTATCAATTTTAGTTCCTGGATATAGCCTGCATTTTACAAGTAATAAAAATACCTAATAAGAAAATTAAAAATACAATACAGTTAGAATTCAATTTATTCCATGTGCAGAAAAATATACTACTATCTACTATCTGCATCCTATCATGCGTTACTGTGTTATATCTATAAAAAAAAATCAAACAAAAATGCTGTTACATCCAGCTATCAAGATGGAAAAAAGCGCATGTATCTTTTGTGATTGATTGCTGAGCTATACTAGAAGCATCATCGAGAGAAATACCCCATACAGCATCCCAATATATAAAATAATCGGAGTTGAATAGTATTAAAAGTTAAAAGATAAAAAATGTAGGATTAGAAGAGAGAAAAAGAAGAAATCAGTTGTAGAAGATAAAAATGTATAGTGAATTGGGCGTTTATATATAGAGAGAAATTGTATATGATCATATATTATATATCAATTTTATACCAATAGTTTATGATTTTTAGTAAATATACTATATAATATGTCATTTGCTATTTTATATTATTTCTGAAATTTTTCGATCAGGTTGATAAATGATGAATAAAATTGGGAAATGTAGCAGAAAGATGAAAATTGAGGGTTCTATGCATGTATTATTCAAACTCGCATTTAAGATAATTGATCCAATACATAAACCAAACTAAGTGTAAGGGTTGGACAAACCTTGATGAAATTTATTTTTTTATGTAAAATTGAGCTTTTGCATAAGCTCAAAAAATCTTCATCAAAATTTAGTCAAAAACAGTTCACTTATAGAAATCGTAATAAAAAATCATGTAATTTTTAAAATAATTTTTATGAAATAAGGATTTGTAGTATAACTTTTACCTAAATACATTAATGCCTTTTATTTTAGCTGTTTATTAACAATTACACTTTATTAGAAAATCTCCTACACTTGAATGTTTTATTAACTATTGGTGTATGGCATCGTGCTGGAACTTTCCGTATCAAAAATTAAAAAATCGCTAAAACTTTCTATAACAAAAAAAGAAAGAAGCTTTAAATTTTTTTGAAAAATTCGAAAAAAATAGATTTTTGAGAAATTTGAAATTGTTCAAATTGGTTGGCACATACATACATATACACACACATTTCATCCATTTTTAAGGTATGCTAAAATGTTCAAAAGGTTTTGAAACGTAAAGATATATAAAAATTTTCATTTTCGACTTTTTGGCGATTACTGAAACTAACCCTATTACGTCAATTCTTTTACATTTATGAGATAGCTCATTCACTATTTCTGGATATTATTACACTTCTACTTATATTTATTTTTCATTTAATGCTCATCATAATATTTTGTATTTTTTTATAAAATAAATTACTGTTTAGCTTGCCGGTAAGTAAAGAAGATATTCTTTCTGCAATGCAGTTTTCTATAAATAATCGCCTTATGTTGAGTTGATTGATGATGAAATTTTTAAAACCAAATCTTTCTGCGCTCATTTTTTATATAAAATATCTCAGAGCATTATAAAATATTGGAACTAGTTTCAGAGCTCGTTATCGATTATATTATAGAATGGAAAATCGAGGTACTATCATATATTATTCACAACGTTACATGATTCAATACCGTTTAGAGAAATATATATGTTTTATTTATTAAGATTGATTAAAAAGTAAAATATTTTTATGTTTTGACTTGAAAAATAAGTGTTTCTTTTCTATGGCGATTATTTTCACCAAAAATCATTATTAAAAAAATAAAAAACAAACATACATTATTGATAGCACCAATCACTTTGTTTGTAGGTTTTGAAACACAAACAAATCAATAAAAAGTAGTAAATATTCAATAAAAAGTAGTAAAGTAGAATTAGTAATAGTATCGAATAAAAAGTAATTTTTATATTTTGATAAAATGGTAGGTTATTGCAAAGCCAATAATATACTTTTTCTCAAAAAATTATTTCTATATACTGCAAATTTTGTATGTAGAAAAACTATATTCATATATTTGCTGTTATTGGAAAGAGTTCTGGCAAAAGAGGATAAGATTTGAAGTGCTAACAAAAAGTAAAAAAATCTATAAGATGAGAAAGCAACGTGATATGGAGCCATTAAAACGTTCTCAAGTTTTTACACATCGTAAATCAAACCTTCACGTCATATACCGACCACATTAGATATATTTTTCTTCGTACTTATTTGAAAAATACGTAAAATATATATGGTAGTTATTCTGAAATATAAAACGTTAAATAATTGGACAAACGAATTAAACAATTAAATTAATCATGCACTGTATAATTAATTAATTCACACCAATTATTGAGCAGGATATAGGTAATTGATCATTTAAATACCGTATAATTATATTATTATTTGCATGATAAAAATACCTGGCGCAGTATGTGGATTAATTATGAATATTTTCCAATTTAATTGTTTTATTAACATTTTAATCATGATGCATTACGTATTTTAAAGTCATTTGAAGTCTATAATTCAATTTTATTTTCATAGGTATGTAAAATTATTCGGCTATCAAAATTAGTAAAAATAATTTATAGTGAAAATGTGGGCTATAATGAGAAATAATATTTTATATTATCAAACATTGATGTAATTGTCTTGTTTAGGTAATAATATTAATTTATTGTCTGAAAACTTCGTACAATAATATTGATAGAAATTCTTAGCACTTATTTGTTATAACCATAAATAATATTTTCCAATCGAATTATAGAGTCATTTATTGAAGTCTATAATTTAATTTTATTTTCATAGGTATGTAAAATTATTCGGCTATCAAAATTGGTAAAAAAATTCAGAATGAAATATGTGAGTAATTTATAGTCATGGATAATACGGTAATAAAAATATTTTATACAGATGTAATTATTTTGTATAAATATATATATATATATTATATATATATATATATATATATATATATTTATATATATATATATATATAAATATTAATTTATTGTCAGAAAATTTATACACAATACATTGATTATTGCATCCTCAGTAATTATTCTTACCTTTTTCAGTAAATTTAAAAATGCATTAGAGTAGTGTGAAGCACAAATGTCCAATTTGACTATTATTAGCAATTATACTGTAAAAAAAATCTATCCATCCAACTACGTTCAGTAAAATTTAAAACTAAATTACAACTAAATTTACAATGATGATTTCTTCATTATAAAAATGTTTTTTTTAAAAAAAAAGGTTGGTTTGAGTCAGCTATTTTGAAACGCTGATAAAAATTGAAAAGTTAAAATATAGCAAATCTAAGAAAAAACTTTAATGGACCTGAAACGCAAAGGAAATGGATCTATAATGCAAAAGGAGTGTCCGCTTCAAAAGCTAGCATCAAAAGAAAAAGTGAACTGAAAGGATTGATTGTGGTAAGAATGAAATGAAATATTGGTGAAAACTATATATAAAACGCTTTGTTTTAAGCTGCAAATACATAGATGAAAATATTCTGCACAAAAGAGTACAAATCTAAAAATATTGCTCTCACAATATGAATGAACAATGGACATCTAGGGCAACCTAGATACTAATTATGATACGATCAAAATATTACTCAAAGTTTAAAAAAAGAGTGCGCGTAAAGTTCACATGCGATTGAAGTAAAACTTATTTGCTACTGTACAAAGTAGCAAATTTAAGTTCAGTAAAAATAAATACATCATATAACAATTTTGAATAATGTTTATTAGTAATATTATTTATTACTAATTTATTTATTAGTGTCAACCATTATACACTATACACATTTATATAATAAATTATAAATTATATATTTATAATAGCATTAAAAATATATATAATATTTAAAAACAATAATGTAATTAAAGTCATACTTCAAATATGACATGATCGGTTTGTCATTGTAATTAGCATCTTTGAAATGAACCTTCATTAGAGAAATGAAGTAATTGCTGATTAATAAATTCTATAATATTCATTCACACAGTGAATTATGCTAAACAACGCCTAAACAAATATTGTTTTCGCAACTTCACTCATCATGCAATTGTGTTGGAAGAACTTCATATAAATAAAATTAACATACATGCTTGTATTTTTTTTACTTTCATTCTTTTACCAGCTGTAATATCTGACTTGCCTAAAAAATATTTTCCATTTTAATAACTTCAAAGCTTTATAGAAACTACGAATAATATAGAAATAATTTCTAATCAATAAACTTACGTTTAGTACATTGCTCAAATGTTTAATTTGTTTTATTATTTTCAAGGAACAGGGTAAAATATTCTTCTGATTCAGGCATTTTTCATTAAATCAAGATTTGTACTACGATGTAGCTTCAAAATGTTTATTTATCTATGCCGATTTCCTTGTTGATATCGATACGCATACAACGTTGATGCCGGTACGCAAATAACGACAGTTCTTTATTCATATACACGATAACTAATCACACTCGACCCGTATAGAAATGATTTCATCGAGAGCGGATGACGTACAGTTCGGGCGTAACGCAATTTCCGTTGCATTTGTACGGATTTACACCCTAGTTGCGCCTAAAGAAGTTTTACTTTAAAACAATAATTACATTCTATGAGTTATTTTTATTTACATTAACTGAATGTAATTAGAGATAGTAGTTACCCCAGTGAATGATTACCATTAGATACAATTTATTGAATCAAGTTAATAGCCCAGAGGCAACAGAGCTACAAGTAAACTGGATTAATTTTTCAAATTGTGATGATGATTAGTGGATGTTATTTTAAAAATTCAGATTATCATGCAGTGTTTTATTGCTTACTTACCAGGGTGCATCTGTCTTGATTCTAAGTAGTTCTATTCTCGTTGTTGAATAAAAGTTCATAGTTCAAGAAACACCACTTCAAGAACTCAATATAAAGCATTCTTATTTATCCAATGTATGTCTAGAAAGACTAAATCCTTTCAATTCGTGCATTTTCTTTCTGAACATACAGCATACTACATACGAATACTTTCAGAATATGCATCTTTAATCAGACTGTCTCAGTACAATAATCACGAGCTCAAAGATGATACAAACAAGTACCAAATGTCGTCTTTGAGCTGAAGCGCAAACTGCCTCCGGAACACTGCATGTTATATTATGTAGAAGGAATAGGTTCCTTTTGTTTTATCGCCCTGTCTCGTGACAAAAGCAATGCAAGAAGACACCGCAAAACTATATTGCAGCGTAAGTGGGCCAAGGCACTCACAAACGAGAATGAGAAAAAGTAAAAAAATATCCTACCTATATATACAGGGTGTCTCAGAACTGAACGTCAAGCCGAAACGAGGTGATAGTATAGATTTAGATAGTAACCATCATGAAGAAAATTTAACATTATGAATTTTAAAAATTTTAAACCATAGCATTGTGCTTCAAGACAAATTGCTGGAACTTTTCGTACCAAAAATCAAATTTTAAAAAAAAATTTAAAAAACATTGAAAAAATTAGATTTTTGAGATTTTTTCAAAGCAATCGCACTGCGTAACTGCTTTAGAGACGAAACAATGTATAAACATAGGTGTGAAACCCATAAAAATGGAAACAAAAAATGTACTTACACACACACACATACATCCATCCATCGTTTCTAAGGTATACCAGAATATTCAAAATCCCTTCATGTAAAAATTTCCTTCCTTGATATATAAAAATTTTCATTTTCGATTATTTTGCGATTACTACAATTTACTCTAAGGGAAGTTAAAATAATTATCTCACGTAGTTTAGAAATTATAAGTTTTTATTTTTCGGTTAACGAGGTTAATTTTCATCACTTTTGCTCATTTAAACTCTGGATTTGTAATCGTAGATAGCATTTCTAGGACCACAGTTAAAAATAATGACACGTTTGCCCCATAATTTTAAGAATTAAGACTCTATAAAAATATGAATTTAAAATTTTCTAAACCTATCGACTTTGAAAGAACTTCCATTAGAAAAATCGCTAAATTGAATTATTATTAATGTGTTAACTCCAAGAATCTTATAAATATCTTTTGCTTACACTTTCTTAAAATTTACAATACTACAACAACGATTTTTACACTCACAGCTCACAATCGCCAGTTTAAAATATACCTATAATAATATATATTATGTTTTCAAATACTAACAGCCGCTTGCAAGTAATTGTTTATTAACTATTTCATTCAACTATTACTATCCACTAAAACTACTTTGAATACCAAAAGTTCTAAAAATCTGGTAGGTATATCAAGTCAATTACTCAGACTGTGAATATATATATTGGTGATTTATCAAAGTTTTATCAAAATTTAATTAAACGTTTTCAGCAATACAAACACCAAAACTAAGACCATTTTGAAGACATTAGCTACTCAAAGATAAGATCATGAATAAACCCAATGATATTTTATACCCTTAAGCTTTTGGATTATGTTTCGAAGTATAAAGCCTAATTAAAATATATGTCAAAAAAATTAACAATCAGTTTCGTATACATTAAAATCTTATCAAAAATATACTTTTAAAATACTCATTATTATGTTTAGTTATTTCTTTATTTATTATTTGTCATGTATTAAATTTGTTGTGAAAATAATAAAATCTCTAATACCATATAATAATTTCACTGAAAATATTAGCAAAAATATATAACATCTTTAACAACTTACTTAAAAATAAAACACACAATACATAATGGATGAAACTATCACAAATAACTCTTTTTACAAAATCGATATAAAAGCTAATGAAAAAAGAACAACATTGCAGCATCAGCGTTGTAAAATAAACAAAAACTCCACCGGCAATATAGTAAAATTTATACGCATTTTAAGGTAACTAAAACTTTTAAAATGAACTAACAAAGTATAAAAATTTAATACGGTATTTATTACAGAAATAAAAAAAATACAGAATGAGGTTGATTAAACTACAACAAGTACGTTTTATATTTTACACCACATCTGGCTGCTGCATCAGCGCATCGTTTTATATGAGAGGATCATGTATCTTTTAAATAGGACGCACTCTATATTCACGGCGGCTTTTAGAGATAGGATTTCATGATTTCTATATTTTTAATTTATAGTCAACATTACTAAGTATGTCAATTTATAAAATATATTATTGTTAATTATATAATTTGAGTCATGTATAATATAATGATGAAACTACTGATGAGACCAAAATAGACAAAAATCCCACCGCTGCCACCAATAAGGTTTTCTACCAGCTGCAAACAAAATATGTTGAAATCCGCTATAACCAAATACTATGTCTCCGATCAATAAAGATAAACAAAGACATTTAATATTTATTATTTTTTTCAGAACTTTTGCAATACCTATATATTAATAATTATAAATGCAAACGATGCACGTATTGTCTAACAACTCAATCATAATGAGCATTTAAAAGTTAAAAATGTCGTTGATAGTAGAATGAAATATTATCAGTCTATTATATATATATATATATATATATATATATATATATATAATAGGTGTGATTTTACACAACTTTTAAAAAAAATAGTATTTGCATAGGGCGTACTATGCCAGGTCACGCGCGAATCGCATGCAGGCAGTGGGAGGATAATACATGAGGTACTAAGAATTCTGAACAGATAATTTACAAGCTAGTCATGTTTATTATACATAAAACTATGATTAGGTAAAAAAATTTCTTCATTAGTATTATACTCAGGAAAACATTTCTGAACATTAAAAATGATAACCATCAGCACAACTCGAGAATCGTAGATACTATCCTAAATTGAATTTCTAAAATTCTCTCCAACTAATTCTATATACCATAGTTTTCAGATAATTGTGCTTCTTATATATTTATTATTATAAAAGGCTAAGTTATGAAATTCTATATTTTCTATATAATATACTTTTATGTATGTTACTAAAAATTTCTTCATGTGTCGTAGCAATATATATAGAACCTGACAAAGGAGATTGTGTATTATTTTTGGAACTGTATCTTTAATATTGTTGAAATATAAGAACCTTTACACCCATATCAAATTATAAGAAAAGAAAGTTTCTTAAGGTGTAATGTAATAATCAGAAATAAAATCTTAAGCTAACGGATTTTATATAAAGTATGAACCTAAAATTGATAGCAAATATTCGGGTTTTGTCTTTTTAAATCAGTTGGGTCAAAATTAGTTTAGACGCGTTAACAGACTATCAAAATTTGAACGCATTTTGGAAATTTGTTTTTGTTTCAAGTTACTTCTTTTTTAAAGTTTTATATGTAATCGATATTTCATCAAATTGAGGCAATCGTTTGGGTTGCTATTTCTGAAAGCTAAGTCTTAAAGGCGACATTAGAATAGCTTATAGGACTTGTTAAGTTCTGATTGATATTAATTTCGCTCAGTATATGTTTTTATATAAACTAAATAAAAAAATTCCTCTCAAAAAGTTTACCATTCCTCTTCAATGGAATAAGTGTTTATCTCAGCGTTTTCTACAATATGTTACCATCAATATTAAGAAAACGTAAATCGATATTATAGACTAAACTCCTGTTTTATTAGCTGTGAAATAGTCGTAAAGATCCTGAACCATTTGCCCATAAAATCACCTCCATCTTCAATGTCCTTTGCCAAAGTGATATATTATCATGGCATCACGTGTATGATAAATGATTCGGATTTTATACTTGCCAAACCCTGGAATTTTCAATTATGATGGATGGTTATTTTCTAATATTATATCAACAAAAATTTACATAAATGGAAATTATAAAAATGTGGTATCAAATATGAACAAAGTCTAAGGCAAAATTCCTCTGAAAAGTTCATAATTTGTAGATTATGAAGTACTATCTTTGGAATAATTTAATTCTTATTTCTTATAATGAATTTAATCAATTAAAGATCACTCAAGAACAACCACATTGAATAATTGATAATTCAATCATTACAATTAAATCTGTATAATTACATTTATGAGATAACTGGCATTCAGTAGCAATATTGCTAACACATGTTTCAGATAGTTCTAAATAGGTCATAGATTAACATCATGATATCTGTGATAGCTAATATTATTTGCTGAAAGCGAACATTATCATCTGTTATCGGCAGTTGTCATTCCAGATGACGGAATTATTGGTAAACAGGATCAATATAGAACCGGAATCCCAGGATTAGATGCTTTGACTAATAGTAGAAATACGCACATTTAAAGTCGTATTAGAAGCCGGAACTAGTCTAATTAAATTTATTAAACTGGCTAACTCATGTAAGTCAGCCAAAGTAGTTGAAACACATTATCAAACAATACTTATATACTTTTTGAAATATATTTATTGTTCCCTATATTTTGAAGTGTAATACGTACAGTGGACATGAAATTTTTATAGAGAAAAGTAACCCAATAAAATTAAACAGGTAACTATTATGTGATTTATAATTTTTAACGTAACACTGTCTGACATTAGTATCTATTTCTTTTTTTTTTTGGAGGAATGTAGAGAACTTTAGTTTCTGTATTATAAACATATAGAAAGGATAATAATTTCTAAGTATTTTTAGAGAAGTGTGAAAAAGTTAAAAATAATAATGCATCACTTTATATTAAGAAATCTCCTGAGGACTAGTGGCTAAAACTATGGGATTTCTTTGAGGTGTATCAGATTCAAATAGCCCAATATTAAGCAGTAGTGACATCGATTTTTACTAGAAACTATAAATATTGACTTAGAATTGCTACATTAACAATAAATTCACCAGTTATAAATTACAAAAAAATTGATAATAAATTTACTAAATAGAGATAGGACAACCATTTGAGTTGCCATCCAAAAAAGCACTTCATTAAATAATCAACACAATAGCTTGTAGGACTCTTGAGATTTTGGTAATATATAAAAATATCTTATTGTATTATTAAAGAGTTTGTATTAAGGATATTACCATAGAACCAAGAGTAAAGATTCATATTTTTTTCAAAATTAATTACGGCAGTTATACAAAAGATTAAAAAAAATTTCACAAATATATAAATTTTATATATAAACAACACAAAATTATGAATTTGTTTGCATCACAATCGTGCAATTTTAGTGAATTTATTTGCAAGTATGTAAGACTATTATTATTTAATATTAAAAGTATATTTCTATAATATAAATTTATCAAGACTCAATATCAAGTTATTTCTATGATTAATAATAATAATTTATAATCTATACCGTATTAAATCTAATTTACTTCAATAACGTCTCTCTGTTTATCATATCTCTGAAGAGAGTATTCTAGTCTAGAGGCATTAATTTTATGTGATTTTTGAAAGAGCAGACAATTGGAGATTTGTCAGACTCAATTTGAAGATGATTAATGTTTTAAGAATATAGAAAAAATAGTCAATAAGTTTTTTTTCTTGTGGTCTCAAAATGTTCACACGTGACCATATCTTTGATATTAGCCCTTTAAATATTTCGATAAAAAAATATTGTTAAACTAGAGTAATCTTGCATTTGTAAGAACTACGGACAAGTTATTTTCTTAAAAATATAGAAAAGACAATCAAGAACTTTTAATTTTTAGAGTTTGGGTCTCAAACAAATTGCTGTGATAAAAAATGTTAATCTAGAATAATATCGCATTCATAAGAACTATATAGACAAGTTATATTTTTAAGCGACTGCCTGAAAAAAATGTACAATACTTTGTATACTCGAACTTTTAAAATAGTAGAATTCAGAATTTGGGCGTGATATTTCTCATATTGCAAAATTTCTAGTAAATCTGTCCAGTAGGAGTTAAGAAATCGTGAGTACCACATCGAAACAGACAGTTTCGAGGAATTCGCATTTAAAGGACACCGAAAAGGACTATTGTAGTCAAATAGTTTTTTACTTCTGAAAATGATTCATATTTTAAAAAATTCACTTGTACACATATTTTTTGAAAGCTTTGTAAATGTCAAAATTAAAATTCGACTTCTTGAACATTCCAAACTAGAATATTCTATGATTAACCTTTATCTATCATATACTGTAAACTTACAATCATTCATTTTCCAATCCGTTACCAATTCATTTGCGCGGTGCATAAAAATAGCTGCTCTTCAACAAAGTTTAGTTTATAATTAAACATTAAATTTATAAAACACTATTTTGGTTACAATATAGATAAAAACCGGAGAAAAAAAATTCGAACACGTACACCGACCGGATCAGGAATTCCGGGCGGCGTAACTCAACTCCGGCTGGCGCTTTGTCAGCTGCATGGATGCGAGTTGCGAGTATGCGACTGTAACACAGACATTTTGTTATGCAAATTCTGCAAATTTCTAAAACTCTGTCAACACACCATGAAAGCATACTGTGCTTGTACTGCACTCATACAAATATGCCATTTGAGTTTATAATATTGTTTAAAGAGTGTTTATTTTAGACATGCAATTCGCACGCATACCGTTGTTTATTTACACATGCTACAACGAGTAGTTACAGTTCTATTTTTATAATTCAAATGTTTGAAAATTCATGCGTAACTGATGAATTCTAAATATTCATTTTATTATATAATAAATATAGCATTATATTACGAAAAATATAAAAATTGCATTAAATAATATTTGTATTTTTTGTGAATATAGAAGTAACCCCATAGAACTAGTTGTAAATGGCGTTTTTCCTAGTGGGAGGTTGTATGATCAGCCCGATATATGTGAATAATCAATGTAATTAATTATAATTTTACTTTTATATGATCTACTTATCTAACTGTCTTATCACCTTGTCCAGCTGTTCACCTGTCTTCCTATCTATGTCTTTACCTGTCTACTTGTCTGCTTGCCAACTTTTTTACCTGTTTACCTGCTTATCTACCTATTTACCAATCTTTCACTTATTTGCATAATTTCTTGTCCATTTCTTACCTATCTAACTCTCTACTTATTTACCTGTCTATGTGTTTTACTTGTTTTTTTGTTCATATATCTATTTGTCCATCTGTTTTTTTACTTACTTTTCTACTTA
>NW_020537324.1:65797035-65857745 GCF_003426905.1 Ctenocephalides felis
AAAAAAAAAGGTTTAAACAATTTATCAGTTTCATAAACTAAACAACAGTGCTCAAAACTAAATAAAACTACTAAAAAAATTACTTTCCTGAAAAAATTGACAATTTAGTCGTTTTTATCGTGATAGCAACTTCACCAGATTTAATGCGATAGCTAGACAGACATCATTTGCTCTCTACTTTAAAATAATATTAATAAAAAATTAAGTAGACCTTTTCAACCGTAGATCTCTCTCTCTAACCCTGAAAAACATTGGTTGGCCGCTGGGTTGCACTTTCAAGAAAAATACAAGGTTTGATAGCAAACACAGATCGTGGAAATTGTAATTTTAAAGAAGAGTATCTTACTGAAAATATCTGCTAAGGTTGGTTTCAATCAGCTATTTTGAAACGCTGATAAAAATTGAAAAGTTAAAATATAGCAAGTCTAAGAAAAAACTTTAATGGACCTGAAAAGCAAAGGAAATGGATCTATAATGCAAAAACAGTGTCCGCTTCAAAAGCTCGCATCAAAAGAAAAATACATGAACTGAAAGGATTGATTGTGGTAAGAATGAAATGGAATATTGGTGAAGACTATATAAAACGCTTTTATTTATGCTGCAAATACATAGATGAAAAGATTCTACACAAAAGAGTACAAATCTAAAAATATTGCTCTCACGATATGAGTTAACAATGGACATCAAGGACGGGCAACCTAGGTACTAATTATGATACGATCAAAATATTACTGAAAGTTTAAAAAAAAAGAGTGCGCGTAAGTTTCACACCCGATTGAAGTAAAACTTAATTGCTACTGTACAAAGTAGCAAATTTAAGTTAAGTAAAAATGTATACATCATATAACAATTTTGAATAATATTTATTAGTAATATGACCACGCTCGTGATGCATACATTTATTAGTATTAATCATTATACACATTTATATAATGATAAATTATAAATTATATATTTATAATAGCATTAAAAATATTTATAATATTTAAAAATAATAATGTAATTAAAGTCACACTTCAAATATGACATGATCGGTTTGTCATTGTAATTAGCATTTAGAAATGAACCTTTATTAGAGAAATGAAGTAATTGCTGATTAATAAATTCTATAATATTCGTTCACAAAGTGGATTATGTTAAACAACGTCCAAACAAATATTGTTTTTGCAACTTCACTCATCATGTAGTTGTATTTGAAGAACTTCATGTAATTAAAATCAACATACATTCATTGACTGCTTATATTTTTTTTACTTTCAGTCTTTAAACAGCTGTAATATCTGTCTTCATTCTAAGTAGTTCTATTCGCGTTGTTAAATAAATGTTCATAGTTCAAGAAACACCACTTCAAGAACTCAATATAGAGCATTTTTATTTATCTAACGTATGTCTAGAAAGACTAAATCCTTTCAATTCGTGCATTTTCTTTCTGAACATAAAGCATACTACATACGAATACTTTCAGAACATGCATCTTTAATCAGACTGTCTCAGTACAATAATCACGAGCTCAAAGATGATACAAACAAGTACCAAATGTCGTCTTTGAGCTGAAGAGCAAACTGCCTCTGGAACACTGCATGTTATATTATGTAGAAGGAATAGGTTCCTTTTGTTTTATCGCCCTGTCTCGTGACAAAAGCAATGCAAGAAGACACCGCAAAACTATATTGCAGCGTAAGTGGGCCAAGGCACTCACAAGCGAGAATGAGAAAAAGTGAAAAAAATCCTATCTATATATATACAGGGTGTTTCAGAATTCAACGTTAAGTCGAAATAGAGCTCACTGTAGTATTGATCATAACGCTCATGAAAATGAATACCTGTAGTTATTTTAAAACTATAAGCTTGTAAGTGCAACCTAAAGCTTTGGCAAAATGTGATCATATTTCATTTTGCTACATTTTGTCACATTTTATTGTGATAAATTTTTATTACTTTTGTTTATTTGACATGATTTTTAGGATCACAGTAAAGAATAATAATATCACTACTTTAAGCTTTCTTGATTTAAAATTTTTGTTAAACCTCCTTCGAAAAATGCATTATTTTTGAAGTAAAACTTCTTTATGCGCGACTTATAAATCAATACAAATGCAACAAAAGTTATAGCAGAACTGTACATCATTCGCTTTCTATGAAATAATTTCAATACGGGTCGAATGTGATTAGTCGTCGAGTATGTGAATAGAGATCTGTCGTTATATGCGTACCGGCATCAACGTTGTATGCGTTCCGAAATCAGCAAGGAAATCGGCATAGATAAATAAATACATACATCTTGATTTAATCAAAAATGCCTGAATCAGAAGAATATTTTACCCTGTTCCTTTAAAATAGTGATTGATAAAATTAATGAGTAGTAAGTTTATTGATTAGATATTATTTTTATATTATTCGTGGTTTTTATAAATCTTTGAAGTTATTAAAATAGAAAATTTTTATATGCATGACAGATATTACAGCTGTTCAAAGAATGAAATTATATCGCCAAGAAAAAAGTAAAAAAATACAAGCAGTCAATGAATGTATGTTAATTTTAATTACATGAAGTTCTTCAAACACATTTACATGATGAGTGAAGTTGCGAAAGCAATATTTATTTAGACGTTGTTTAACATAATCCACTATGTCAACACATATTATAGAATTTAAAAAAAATTGCACAAATATTTTTATGATTAAATTATACTACAAAATACACTGTACTTTCGAAATACTTGTATCATTATATACTAAATGGTAAACATAAAATGCGTTTAATCAAAATAAGAACATTTTACACACCCATTTCATATATATATATATATATATATATATATATATATATATATATATATATATATATATGTGTGTGTGTGTGTGTATAATACAGTTTACTAAAAGAATCTAGAATAATTTTTGCTTATTTTAAAATTAAAAATCGTAGACAATTGGATGAAGCTATCACAAATTACTGTTCTTTTACAAAATCGATATAAAAGCTGATGAAAAAAGAACAATGTTGCAGTATCAGCGTTGTAAAATAAACAAAAACTCCACCGGCAATATGGTAAAATTTATACGCATTTTAAGGTAACTAAAAACTTTTAAAATGAACTAACAGAGTATAAAAATTTAATACGGTATTTCATACAAAAATAAAAAAAATACAGAATGAGGTTGATTAAACTACAACAAGTACGTTTTATATTTTACACCACATCTGGCTGCTGCTTCAGCGCATCCTTTTATATGAGAGGATCATGTATCTTGTAAATAGAATGCACTCTATATTCACGTCGGCTTTTAGAGATAGGATTTCATGGTTTCTATATTTTTAATTTATAGACAACATTACTAAATAAGTAGATTTATGAAATATATTTTTGGCAATTATGTAATTTGAGCCATATATAATATATTGATGGAACCACCGATGAGACCAAAATAGACAGACAGAGATCCCATCCCTGCCACCAATATAATGTTGGGTTCTACCAGGTGCAACCAAAATGTTGGAATCTGCTATCATCCAATAATATGTAGCTGATTAGTATAGAAAAACAAACACACTTATTATTCATGCCATAGATATTTTACAATTCTTATATAAATAATTATAATTGCAGACGATGCACAAAGTGTCTAACAATATGTACATATAATGAGTATTGGAGTTAAAAGTTAAAATTATCGTTAAAAGTAGAATGAAATATTGACAGAATATTATATATATATATATATATATATATATTAGCTGTGATTTTAGCTCAACTTTGAAAAAAAAAATTGTATTTGCATAGGGCGTACTATGCCAGGTCACGCGCGAATCGCATGCAGGCAGTGGGAGGATAATATATGAGGTACTAGGAATTCTGAGCAGATAATTCACAAACTAGTCATGTTTATTATACATAAAACTATAACTAGGTAGAAAATATCTTCATTAGTATTATACTCAGGAACATATTTCTAAAAATTAAAAACCACAACTCGATAATCATAGATGCAACCATAAATATAATTTCTAAAGTTCTCTATAACTAGTTCTATTAACCACGGTATGCAGATGAAATTATTTATATATATATATATATATATATATAAATATATGTGTGTGTAAGTTAAAAAAAATTTGCTTACTCTTATTGTTATATGTTTATTTTAATATTATTTATTGACTGAAAACTTGAAGGAAAAACCATTAATTTTAAAATGATTTAATCTGCTTCAAACGATTTGCCTAGAAATTATTTTATGTAGCATTTTGTAATGATTAGCCAAAACGTTTTTCCTTTTGTTACATTCGTAAATCTTTCATATATATTTATGTCTGAGCGCTAAAATAAAACATAGTTATAAAATATTCGAAATATATGAAGTTTGATACAATGTTCAGTTAAACCGTGTAATTTTAATAAATAAAAAAATATAATAATCAAATCATTTTTATACTGATATGTAAATTCAAAATAATTTCAATAATTTGCGCTTCTAAATCATAAATTCTTTTGCAGAATTTCCTCATATGTTCTTGATCAACTCAATTATTTTCGATATCAGGAAGTTATTACAACTTACCCTAAAGCAAAATGTATATATACCTAATTTACTTACAAATTATACCTTGAAAGAAAAATTATTATTGATTATGGCTGGTTTAAAAATAAATTACTAGATCAATAAATAAATTGTCAAAAATGTTAGCTTTATATTGTGTCATGTTACTTAAAAAAATTATTTGAAGAAAAATCAAAGTTATAAAATTCTTTTTTTTATAATATACTTTCAAGTGAATACTATAAAATACTTTGTGTTATGAATTATAGCGACATATATAGAACCTGACATAAGAAGATTGTGTATTATATTTGGAACTGG
The DNA here is from genome assembly GCF_003426905.1 of Ctenocephalides felis. Classification (NCBI taxonomy): domain Eukaryota; kingdom Metazoa; phylum Arthropoda; class Insecta; order Siphonaptera; family Pulicidae; genus Ctenocephalides; species Ctenocephalides felis. Next base: position 65,801,899 of record NW_020537324.1, read on the forward strand.
TAACTTCAATATTGTTGAAATATAAGACCCTTAACACTCATATTAAATTATATGAAAAGAAAGTCTCTTTGGGTGTAATGTAATAATCAGAAACAGAATATTAAGCTGACGTGTTTTATATAAAGTTTGAACATAATATTGTTAGTAAATATTTGTCATTTTGAATCAGTTAGGTCAAAATTAGTTTATTCGCGTTTACAGACCATAAGACATTACATTAGCTTATAAGACTTGTTAAGTTTTGATAGATGTTAATTTCACTCAATATATGTTTTCATTTAAACCAAATAAGAACTCACAAAATACATTAACAATCTTCATAAATACGATAAAACAAAAGCCTTTAAAAAAATATATTTTTCTTAACACTGACATGGCATTTCTCTCAAATATTTACAATTCCTCTAAAATGGAATAAGTGTTTATCTCAGCGTTTTCTACAATATGTTACCATCAATATTAAGAAAACGTAAATCGATATTATAGACTAAACTCCTGTTTTATTAGCTGTGAAATAGTCGTAAAGATCCTGAACCATTTGCCCATAAAATCACCTCCATCTTCAATGTCCTTTGCCAAAGTGATATATTATCATGGCATCACGTGTATGATAAATGATTCGGATTTTATACTTGCCAAACCCTGGAATTTTCAATTATGATGGATGGTTATTTTCTAATATTATATCAACAAAAATTTACATAAATGGAAAATATATGAATGTGGTATCAAAGATTAACAAAGTCTAAGGCGCTAGACATCCGCAAACTTTTTCTGTAAAAATATAATAATTTGTAGATTATGAAGGTACTATATTTGAAATAATATAATTTTTATTTCATATAATTCAATCAATTAAAGATCACTCACAAATTGATTTGAATTGAAAGAACAACAATATTGAATAATTGATAATTCAATCATTACAATTAAATCTGTATAATTACATTTATGAGATAACTGGAATTCAGTAGCAATATTGCTAACACATGTTTCAGATAGTTCTAAATAGGTCATAGATTAACATCATGATATCTGTGATAGCTAATATTATTTGCTGAAAGCGAACATTATCATCTGTTATCGACAGTTGTCATTCCAGATGACGGAATTATTGGTAAACAGGATCAATATAGAGCCGGAATCCTAGGATTAGATGCTTTGACTAATAGTAGAAACATGCACATTTAAAGTCGTATTAGTAGCCTGAACTAGCCTGGTTAAATTTACCAAACTTGCTAACTCATGTAAGTCAGTATATCATTTTTTTTATTCAGAAATATTATACAGAAGTACAGAATGCATAATGATTTCTAAATGCTTTTAGAGAAGTGTGAAAAAGTTGAAAATAAAATAAAAATAATTGGGGTTAGTGACTAAGGCTATGTGATTTCTATGAGGTGTACCAGATTCGAACAGCTCAATATTAAGCAGTAGTGGCATCGATTTTTACTAGGAACTATGAATAGCGACTTAGAATTACTACATTAACAATAAATTCACCAGTTATATATTACAAAAAATTTGATAATAAATTTACTAACTATAGATAAGACAACTATTTGGGTTGTCGTTCATATAACCACGTCAATAAATATTCACTACAATAGTTTGTAGGACTCCCGAGATTCTGATAATATATAAAAAACATCTTATTGTATTATTAAAGAGTTTGTATTAAGAATATTACCATAGAACCAAGAGTAAAGGTTCTTATTTATTGGCAAAATCAAATACGACGGTTATATTAAAATTAATTAATAAAAAAGCATTTTTACAAAATATACATTTTATACAACAAAAACACAAAACTAAATTTGTTTGCATTACAATAGTACAATTTCAATAAATTTATAAAATAAAGTTAAAAGTATATTTCTATAATATAAATTTAATAACACGTTCAATAACAAGTCATTAGCTTATATTTATAATTTAATATAAATATATATATATATATGTATATATGTATGTATATATATAATAATAATAATAATAATTTATGGTCTATTCCGAATTATCTTTGATTTTGTTTAATGTCTCTTTTTTTATCGTAAGAGAGTATTCTAGTTTAGAGGCAATAGATTTATTTGATTTGTACAATTTATATTCTCGAAATTTATAAAAACAGTAGAAATAGGTAATTGGTAATAAAATTTCTCATACTGATGAGAAGTCAAAATCTGATTAGTAGCAGGAAAGAAATCGTGGGTATCTCATTAAAAAAGATAGTTTCGAGAAAAACGTGTTTAAAGGAAACTGAAAAGGACTATCGTGGTCATTCTCGTCATACTCCCAAAAATAATTCATATTTTAAAAAATCCACTTGTACACATATTCTTGAATGCTTTGTAAATGTCAAAAATTAAAATTCGACTTCTTGAAAATTCTAGACTAGAATACCCCCTAAATAAACTTCATCTATTATATCCTCTGAACTTATAATTATTCATTTTTCAATTCGTTCCGAATTCATTTTTGCGGTACATCAAAACAGCAGCTCTTTAGAAAAGTTTAGTTCATAATCAAATGTTATATTTATAAAACACTAATTTTGGTTACAATATAGATAAAAACCGGAGCAAAAAAATTCGAACACGTAGACCGACCGGATCAGGAATTCCGGGCCGCGTAACTCAACTCCGGCTGGCGCTTTGTCAGCTGCATGGCATGCGAGTTGCGAGTATGCGACTGTAACACAGACATTTTTGTTATGCAAATTCTGCAAATTTCTAAAACTCTGTCAAACACACCATGAAAGCATACTGTGCTTGTACTGCACTCATACAAATATGCCATTTGAGTTTATAATATTGTTTAAAGAGTGTTTATTTTAGACATGCAATTCGCACGCATACCGTTGTTTATTTACACATGCTACAACGAGTAGTTACAGTTCTATTTTTATAATTCAAATGTTTGAAAATTCATGCGTAACTGATGAATTCTAAATATTCATTTTATTATATAATAAATATAGCAATTATATTACGAAAAATATGAAAATTGCATTAAATAATATTTGTATTTTTTGTGAATATAGAAGTAACCCCATAGAACTAGTTGTAAATGGCGTTTTTCCTAGTGGGAGGTTGTATGATCAGCCCGATATATGTGAATAATCAATGTAATTAATTATAATTTTACTTTTATATGATCTACTTATCTAACTGTCTTATCACCTTGTCCACCTGTTCACCTCTCTTCCTATCTATGTCTTTACCTGTCTACTTGTCTGCTTGCCAACTTTTTTACCTGTTTACCTGCTTATCTACCTATTTACCAATATTTCACTTATTTGCATAATTTCTTGTCCATTTCTTACCTATCTAACTCTCTACTTATTTACTTGTCTATGTGTTTTACTTGTTTATTTGTTCATATATCTATTTGTCCATCTGTTTTTCTACTTACTTTTCTACTTATTTCCTAGTCTATCGATCTACATGTTTATTGATTTACCAGTTTATATGTCTCTGTTCCTACTTTACTATGTGATCACCTGTTTACCTGTCTACCTGCCTACCTTTATGCCTGTAGTAATTGCCAACTTGCTTACCTTTCTTTTATACTTTTTTACTTGACTACCTGTATACCTGCCTAACCGTCTGTCTACCTACTTATTAATAATTTTATTTGTTTAGGATTCAATAATAATGATTTGTACATTGACAAACAAATGTCAAATGTTTAAATATTTCTAAAAAATCTCTCTACATCTTCAAAACCGATGAATCTGCATTAGCAAAAATGTATTCAATTATATATTCAGAAAAAAAATATTTAATTGTTTTAATACTACCAATATAGTTGTACGCATTTATACTATATGACAAAATTATATTAATACTATTATTTTGAATTTAAAAAACTTTTTAAGCCTTTTGCTATAAATGACGTCCGTGGACGACATACACATGATATACTTTGTGTACGGATGTCGTCCATGGACGACATGTTGTATTTGCCTTTGCTTTAAGATTCACTACTATGTGTTACAGTATTGAGAATTCTAGCCTTTCATTTCAATTTCTAGTTTCTTATAAAGTAAATTTTTAATTTTTAACACATTTTAATTGACAATCATATAAAAAAATTAAAATATATTATTGTGCCTGTCCGTTCAGTAATGAATTTTCTAAAAGTACTCAGTGCTACTTTAGTTTTGTATTTCTTGTTTACGATTTACAATTTGGTTAAAAATTATAGAGAAATCTATAATCGTACCATTCAGTAATGATTTTTATTTGAAAATAAACTTCAACATATGTTATCAAAACGCTGCAAAAAGTAAAATATTCATCAAAATTTGAATTATTTTAAACCATTCCGAAACAACCTAACTTCGTTTAAAACTTTCCACAAATTTTCCGTAGCAAAATGTTCTCGTGGACTGCGCCAAAAACGCTGAATAACAATGAGCAGAATGCACATCGAAGCTTCTATAGAAAATAACTCATTGAACTATCGCAAGCATTTGCGAAACCTGAATGTTCACATTGCTAAATTATCTACTCAGAGAGTACCCATTCGTTAAATTAGAACAGTGAATTAAATAAAAGAACTTTTGGTTAGTTTAGGAATTTAATTACAGCTCGTCTTTGAAAATTATCTGAACTCGGCTGAATTTCAAAAGGTTTTCGCGCGAAGCTCAAATAGTAGCAATGAATTCTTAAACGGCTTAAAGATTCAGGAATTTGATATATGTGGTTCATTGAAAAAGAATTATTTAATTGTTTCGTAGGAGGTATTGTCATTTTTTAAGTTAAATTCAACCATTTTTTTTTCATATAACATCTTGAATATCTTATATATGGTTGGGATAAATAGGACCGCCTGAACCTCTGGAAAAGGTGTAAACAATAAGAAAATAATAAGTTAAAATGTTAATTGATTTCTGACGATACACCAGATCAAGGTTATATACGAAATAATCTTTGTAAAAAAATGAACCATGGTTATTTCATTTCGCATTGGTTAAGTAATTTACCTATTATTTTGCAAAATTCGTTTCAAATTAAATATAAGAAATGGTATCTTTTTGCCCAATGCTATTCCTTTTTACCCAACCTATGGGGTATATGGACTGCACTAATCAAACCATTATTGTCTGTGACTTTCATAGAATAACTAAAGTTGTATCTGGCGTGAAATATTTCTATATCCTAGACCCTGAATTATACATATGAAAGTAATCGATACAAATGCACAATACTATTCCGTTGCTACTATATATAGTTCTTCTAGCGTAGTAAAACGCAATTCATCCCATGGGTGAATTCTTGGAATGACTTTCAGTCATATAAGATCGGTGGTGTTTGCACCCACAATGTAATAAAAGTTTTTTAGAGTGGAAACTATTCAGCATACTATTCAGAATTTTAAAAAAGTACAAAGTTGTTAAATTTGTATGAGGTAGAAGTATAAAGTAGAGAGGCTTGCTATTTGTTTCCTATTAAATAACTCCAATATTTTATTATGCTTTATGTTTGAAACAATAAATCTTACGGTTATAAATAATTCAAAATAGTATTGGATCAAATGTCTTTAATATATTTATATCATACGACATGATTAACTTTTAATTGAAGTTTTTTTATCCTCAGATCATTTTGTTCGAATAATTCTTTTTCCCAGGCTTACCTGTTTTCACCCTTTGTATTTCATAAATATTCAGCAGTTAATCACAAATCCATATTCATCTTTGAAATTAAAATGAATCGTCTACCAGCGATATTCTTAGTAAAGAATCCTAAAATGTTCGTCGAAAATTCTCGCGGTTCCCACCCTCTCCCTATGTAACCCGCAGCCCCGTCGTTGAGGCGCCTTGACGTCAACGAGAGCAGACAACGCCCACTTTTCGAGACGCAATGAAGAAACTATATGAAGAAATTGACCGGAACATTTTGTCTAGTCTTTTTAGTGATTTTATTTTACTGATACGTAATGCGATTCTCTTGCTTTTTGAATAAAAATATATTTTGACAGGGCTTGATATATTGATATATTTTTCTTTTATATTCGTTATTAACTTCCTCTTGGATAATTAACTTCACGTCGGGTAAGTTATTGTAATCGTCCAAACATCAAAATTGAAATTTTATGCATATCTTCACGTTTTGAAAGTTCCTGAACATTTTGGCATACTTTAGAAGAAATGGATGTGTGTGTGTTTTGTATGTCCGCATTTTTTCGTCCACGTTTTCGGGCATACGTTTCAACCGATTTGAATGGTTTAAAAAACATTCGATTCCTATTGATAGGGAGATGTACTGATTAGTTTTTGGCAAAAGTTGGTCCAGACGTTTCGGAGATATGAAGCAAAGAGTGCAGAAACTAGAAATCGAGTTTTTGAGAAAACGGAGCATTCGGTTTGAATGATCCAAAAAACATTTAATCTGTAATGAAAGGGAGAATTAGTAATCTCATTTTTGGCAAAAGTAGGTCCAGCCGTTTCGGAGATACGGACCTAAATGCGCAAAAATGGCAGTTTTTGAGAGAACTAAGCATCCGATTTGGATGATTCAAAAAATTTTCTACTTATGTTAAAGTAAAAATTGCCTTTGGGATTTGTTTTTTCAAAATTATTTCTAGTTTTAACAAAAGTTCGATAGCTCATTTATATACTTCAAATAATTAATTTTACCTTTACAATTTAGTTTATATAATTCTTATAAATATTAGACAATTTCCTTTGTTTTAAATCCGAATTAATTATTCGTTTTGTTTATTTACTTATCTGTAAACATATATAAACGTTGTCGTCCAACTCATAAGCTCTTATATTTTCTTTATAAAATAAGAATAATGAAAGCTACCGTATTTATAATAATCTCTATGAAAATATTCAATATTTCTCGAATATTTCATTACGCTATGGAAAGTTCCAGCATTTTGCTTTAAGGCACAATTTTGTAGCAAAAGTTTCTCTTACTTGTTAGTCTTTTTGTCTTTGAGCACGGTCGTTTAGTTTACGATACCCGAATATAATTTTGAAGTATACTTTATTTAGTTGATTTATAGGATGTTTTGTTATTTTTAAGTTAGATTTAATACTTTAATTAGTATAATCTCTAGAATAGCTCACATGTGGTTAAGATAACAAGAACCACCTTTATGCTGGTGAGCTGTGAACAATAAGAAAAATATATAAAATGTATAAAAATTAAAAATATTTACAATTGCAATAAGATATGTTTAGTTGTAATTGCTTAAATTTTAAACAGAAAATAATTTATCAATATCTACTGCTAGAAATTGTGTATAAAAATCAACGTAAGTTTAGTCAGGTTAATAATTCTTTAAATTTATTTATTTCTGAAAAAATGTATAATCAGTCAGTATTTAATTACTTAAGATTTCATACGTTTTTATATATATTGCATATTTTAGTATAAAAAATATGATCATTTACAAAAAAATCATGTTAAATTATCAAAATTATTCGGTTGCTATTGCAAGTTTCTTGTTTTTTACTGGAAACTAGAGTATGATTTTCTTTTCAAAAGTTAAGATTTTAAGATTATATTCACTGCACTATATAAAATCCTTTACAAAAAATATAAATTGTGTCACAAAATTATCCGGTTACACAACTTTTGCATCATATTACTCAAATCTCATTTTCTTCAGCGGATTACTATGTTAGAGAACATCCAATTAATATTTTTTATTTACCTCCGTGCATATACCGCGGTTATTCTACCATAAACTTATTTTAATTTACATGTTAATGACAATAATTTAGTATTACAACAAATAATCAGATTGAAATTTACAATCTCCTTATCTGAGAAAAACAATTAAGTTAATAACGGCGTCTTCTGTGTGTACATTAAGAGAAGGGTAGATAAATTGACAAGATTAATTGCTTCGCTTCTTACCACAAAACACACAAATGACAATCGATAGAACATAAAGTTTGCTACCAGAATATACATATATTACATCTGAGTTAGTTCTGACAAAGTCTAAAAGTTCGTTCTAGGAGTTGTAAATATGAATTTTCATGTGAATAACTTCTTCAGATTATCGTAACAATCGTACGATGAAGCAAATATCATAAAATGTAATTCTGCTGGAGTTGCTCGTAGTAAATTGATCATTTTGTATGATCATATAATTTTTGATCAATATGACTAGATAATATTCATATGTGATATATTTTTCTAAATCTAAATAATTATAATTTTATTACTGACTAGAATTTTTAGTCAAGGCTTCAATGCGTAGAAAAGTTATACAGGGTGTTCCTGTCTTTTTAGAATGTAGACAGCCAAAAGCTAACTCGAAAGCTTTGATATTGATTACAATATGAAAAAAATAAGTATGTGGATAAATCTACAATTGTAAATATAATATATTTCATACAATAGATTAAAAATTTTAAAATTAATTATAAAGTGACATGTAGAGATGCCAAATATGTTTCCTCTAATTACATACTATTAGCTTTGTTGAAGAGATTGTTATATGTGATACTGTTGAGATATGATTCAATTGACATATGGCGTAATTGGACACAATGCAAGTGATTGATGTATTGATATTTAAATTCATATGTCAATATATCAATCACTTGCATTATTTTCTACTAGTACTGGATTTACAGTAGGGCATAGATAAACAAGTATACGCAGTAGGGGCAGTCGGGGCTAGTGCCTAGGGCGGCCAATTTTCTGGGAAGACAAAATTTGAATAGTGAGAAAAAAATCTAATATATTTAACCATATATAATACAGTTGCAATGCAAAATTTGCGTTCAAATAACCGATTATAAAAAAGGAAATAGTGGTACATGGCAAAGTACCTTAAGGCAAATTGCTGGTTCTTTACATATCGACTGATATTTTACCTTTTCCAGTCCTTACATTTACCTGTACGTTTACCTTTATCTGGTCCTTTACCTTTACCTGGTCCTTTACCTTCACCTTCATCTTTACCTGATCCTTTACCTTAACCTGGTCCTTTATCTTTATCTGGTTCTTTATTCGGCTCTGGCTATAGTCATATCTTCAGTTGTCATTATCTAGTTGGAATGCTCAGTTATTTGGTATATCAAGATTTGTTTGTAAAAATACTTTGGATGAGATTCCCAACATTCTATTCGGAATGGTTATTTGTAAAAGTAGTATTTTGACAGTCATTCAAATACAATTGCTTGCCTTCTTAATTTGGATAAACCACTTGCTTGATTTCTTACTACATACAGAAAGAGAAGTTTGCCAATAAACAGTTGTCAAAAAATAAGCATCATCTCCTAATAACAACGTCAACCGATTTAAGACAATATCTGCTTACACATTTTTTGGGCTCTACGTTAAAATAGTAATGTTGACAAAACAAAAACTTCAAAAATTATGTTGGGATATTGAAAACTAAAGAACAGTGCTCAAAACTTCAAAAATAACGACAAAAATATTTTAATAACAATCTGATTATGTGGTATTGAAAACTGAAGAACAGTGCTCAAAACCACCAATTAAGAAATCCTTGTATTGTGAACAATTTGAATATGTGGTCGTTTATCTCCTGGTAATAACGTCAACCTATTTGGAGCAATATCCGGTTACATGTTTTTTGCCTTCTACTTTAAAATAGTATTGTGAAGAATTATAGACTTTATGTGTTCTATATAATGGTTCTTATACTTTGTCCTTACAGGATTTTATACCATTTCAGACAAAATCTAAAAATTGCTTTAGACGCACTCTAAAACAGTTTCAAATTTATATGATGTTGATATATTACTAGATAATGAATCAATCTGCCAAATATCTTCAAGCTCGTTTTGGGCTTGGTTTAAATCAACATGAACAGATTCTAAATTTTAGCCAGGGGTCTTAGGTAAAATCACATTCACTACATATTCGTTTTTCGTAGAATTTTTCATAGAACAAAAAAGAAAATATGATATAGATATGACATGGCAATTTGTTAAATGAGTATTTTTGATATTAAGTTTCCAATTGATCTGTGGTATAAAATTTTGGTCTACGGCACTGGCAAGTTTACGCTCATATTCGTTTAAAAATGAGTCTTCCTTCAACTTCATGGAAAATTTAAATATCTCTAGGTTTACCACGTCAATTGTAAATCGTCTTTAGACTGGGTCGTTCATCAAAAGAAGCTGTTCGTAGCAGTGAATACTTCGCAGACCCTCGATTTGATACATCCGATTTTATCGGAGGCTAATCTTGTTTAATAGGCTGAACCTTCGTACTCCGGCACGTTCGGGCGGTAAGAATACCGCGCAATCGCTATATAGGCTTAAGGCAAGTGGAAACAAAACGATATTAAATTTTATAACTATGCAAATATTTACGAGGAATAATGAAGCAATTTTCATATTATATCATCCAATAAATTTTGTACCATGTGCGATAAGCGGTGGTGAAATTTTTAGACAAGACAACGTCTATTTTCAGTAAGTATATTTATCATGGTGAAATTGGTTATTACTGGATCCTTTGAGTGAACTTTGACATATATGGATGTAACAAACTTTGTTTTCAAATTTGTTTTATATATGTTTTAAAATAAATACGGGCTCAAAAAATGTAAATATTAAGGTAAACATATGTAAATATCAATATGTTGCTTAAAAGCTTCTTAAGGTTTTTCTCATATACTTGGCATTTGATTATTGATTAATAGATATTTTAAACAATGGAATTTCTTAGTAATTAAATGAGTAAACTAATTCGTAAATTACAGTTTTATTTGAGACAGAGTTGAACAAGTGATAATTAAATAATATGAGATATATATATAGAGTTGACGGGGTAAAAAGGTCTACCACCGACATCTCAAAAGCAAGTGAAGGTAAAATTTGTTTTAACAATAATATTTGAAAGTAGAGGGTAAAAGTTGTATAGCCAGTCATCGCCTTGATTCCTACGATGTTGCTATCAGGAATTAAACAGCAGTGTTTGAAAACTATAACAAAAGTTTTTTTTTCGTCCTCAATTTTTTTGGTCGGGAGCACTGTTGTTTAGTTTACGAGACCTTAACATAATTTTTAAGTCTAAGTCATTTAAATGTTTTACAAGGTTATTTTTAAGTTAGTTTTATTAGTTTTTTATATAACCACTATAAAAGCTTACATGTGGGTGGGGTAAGAGGACCATCTAAACCTCTTTACCCTGGCAAAAGTGTAAACATTACAAAATCGAAATTAAAAAGTAAATGTTTGAAAATGCAATTTTACAAGAGAAATTTTAACTATGTAGTTATTCATACTCTGTTGATGAATATTTCTGACAAAATACCAGATCTAGGATATATAAAGTTTTATTTCTGCAAAAAATGTAGCCATGAAATTTATATTTTGCATTGGTTGAATAATGTAGTTATTAGTTCGTGAAATTCCTTTGAACTTGGAAGTAAAACCTTGGACTGTCCCATGTTACCCCGACTTAGGGGTAAAAACGACTAGGTGACAAATTTTAACTACAGCAAAAATAACATATGTATGTACTAGAGATGGGTAAAACTCACTCCGGAGTTATCACTCCGATAAAACTCCTCCCTCGCAGTGAATCCCAGTGGAGTTGTCTTACAGGATTTGTCATATCCGACTTCCCTAAACTGGTACTAAATCTGTTAACATGTGCAGATATTTGCTTGAGATTTTTTACTAATATAAAGATTTGGGTCGAAAGAAGTGTTTTTTTCCTTGTCTCACAGCCAGTTTTAGGACTTTACAGGTATATAATGTCTTAAAATGATACTATTTTGTATTATATATTCTGTATATAATAATGTTTGGCTGTAAATGAGGTTTTTCAATAGTATACATACAATTGAAATACATACCTAAAAATATTTATTATTATATTATTTTAGTTTTTTGTTGTGATATAATTAGTTTGTTGTTCACAATATTATTGCTCAAAGTCAAATTGGACCTTTGTGCCTCGCCATACCTTTTGTCATTAGACAATCAGAAAAAGCATTTCCTTTTATACTAATTTAAATTACAATATGTCTTATAATAAAACATTCAGTAATTAGAATTACTATTAATAGAGAACTACCCATTGGTAAGTTTTTTTAATTTATGAAAATGTGTATGATGGAAATAATAAAAAGCAATTGAGAATATAACGTGTTTGAGAATATAACGTGTTTTCTCATAAAAATTGTAACTAGCTCTCTATTTACCAATGGCTTTCCATGTCTAATGTTATCTCGATATATGAATCGACAACCACAAGTCGGCAAGTAAACTCTCTAAATCAGCATCCCTATCATCTCAGACAAAATCGTAGGAGGTTGCTACGAACGTAGCCGGTAATAGAACGGTGTTCCGGTAACCGTAGCAGAATCATAAAGCAATGAAGACGTTTTATACCACATATTGTCAAACTAACTTAAATCTGCAATACTATGTATATGAAGGGGGTGGTCCTTAATATAGATGTTTTCAAATTTTCTTGCTTTCAAAATCTCAAATGCTTCCAAATTGATAAAAAAAACTTGGAAAAGTTTTTATTCTTAATATCAACTTTAAGATAGTCTGCATTCCAACAAAAATTTCATGGCTCTTTTTCCTGAGTAAATACTTATTTTATGAAATACATCAAATTTTTGTTGTGATTTTTCTATTTATGATCAAAATAAGCAAATGCAATGTTATTCTCAAAATTTGATTCACTTGTAGCTAAGTTATAAAATTCTTAAAAAAAAACAAATAAAATTTTATCTATGTTATTTTTATTGGTTTATTTTATTTAATATTAAAAGCTTAAACTTTCAGAGCTTTTTTAACATTTGATATTTTTTTTTAAGTTTTTGAGCAAATATTTGTAAGTATTTGAAAGTTTTGGAAACTTTTACTACAGGTATATGTTACATTACATTATATCCTTTAACAATTCTGGTTTGAAATTCATAATTCATTTATTTCACCAAGAGCAAGAACATTCACGACATTTAGCATGAAACGTGAACGTTTTAAGGAAACTGCATTATTGAATAGTCGTTTGTAATCCCATCTGCATTAAATTTAATTTCAAGGATTTATTATAAGACTTAAATGGATTTAAAACATATTGAACTCGGTTGAACGATTTACTCTGGTCAAATAATTATTTGCAAAATATGTTTGGAATTTCAATGCTATAAAATAATATTTATCAAGGCTTGTATTTGGAATTATAGTTAATATAATTTATAAAACAATAAAAAAAAACTTTTAAAAAGTGATAGTACATGTAATTTTTTTTTGATATTGTACTCATTAAAAAATATTCGAAATATTCAATATACAAATTATTATTAATTTATTTTTAAAATACATTATCGATCAGACACATTGAGCTAATTTTGTCTCATTAAAACTAATTGTTTGATAAGGTTCTTTTGAAAACTGTGATACTAATTATGGAGTTTAACCTAACATGGTGCTAATAATTAATTTTCAATATTGTCAATCTTTCAATAAAGAAATATAAATACATATTTAAACTGAGTATTCAGATATTTTAGTTTAATATAAGCCTCTAAAAACTTTAAAACGTAATCAACTTTATAAGACAATAAGAAAGTTCTGCGTTGCGAAAAAGTGATAGCACTTAAAAAATTGATTTTTAGATTTTTTTATAATCTTTAAAAAATATTCAACATGTTCAAATATACTAAATATAATTACATAATTAAAAATGCATTAAATATAATTACAAATGCAATAGTTTTTATCAATGGTGCTTACATTATCAATTGAGTAGGAAGAGCTCATTAAAACTAACAAAAACAAAACAAAATTGATTATACTAGTTTTTTCTACAATTATTAAATTATATTCAAAAATACTAAATAGAACAAAATTATTTTTCAATTATATAAATATTTCCTAATGTGGTCTGATGCAAAATATTCAAATAAACTAAATATAAGTAAATTAATTATAAAGATTATTATTGTAGCTTGATGTGTAGCTTGATTGTAGTATTGTGAAAAAATTAAATAATTAATTTGAAAATTGTGATAGTAACTATAAAGATTAACAAAATTTAGTAAAAAATTTTAAATTTTATTAATAACGTAAAAAAATAATTGGAATTAATAATCATAGTTGATTATTTAATTTTTAAGTAAGATTATTTAAGTAAAATTGAGACAGAAACTATAACGTTTAACAAAATATAATAAAAATTTTCAGAGATTTACAAAAATGTAAATTAATCGTTGAAATTAATAATTATAGTTCAGTATTTAATTTTTGAGTAAAATTTATTAAAGTATAGTTTATATTGAAATATTATATCCCAAATTTTATACTGAAACTGTGATAAAAATTTTTTGTTAATTAGTATACAAAACTTTTATGGTATATTAAGTTATGTGAACACGAAAAACCTGTAAACACAAAGTAAAAACAAAAAAATAATCAAATATTATAACATTATATTTATTATAAATAGCATTTCAACATGAAACAGTAACAATTTAATTTTATAGTTTCAACAAATTATTGACAATTATAATTTATGTGAACACGAAAAACCTGTAAACAAAAAGTAAAAACAAAAAAATATTCAAATATTATAATATTATATTTATTATAAATAGCATTTCAACATGAAACAGTAACAATTTAATTTTATAGTTTCAACAAATTATTGACAATAAATTTCCATCTTTAATCTATAGGTAACAAAAATTTGAATCATCAAATTCACAATAAATAATTTCTTATGTCATACAATCTTTATACACATTTACACAAACATTATAAACAAAAAAATTCACACTAAATCAGTTTCATCGATCCTTTTCAGTAAGAATTTAGTTTGCTTTTCCAGTAGACAAATCTGTCGTAAATCTTCAAGCTGACACGACTGTAACTTGTTCTCAACCAATCCGAGCATATCGACCAATTCATCAATGTCACTACGTAATGGATACTTATTTTCGTCACCATAATGTTGATCATTTCCCATAATTGCGTCATTAGGCCTCACTTTAGGAATTCCTACAGAAGACTGCCTGCCAAATGTGAATCCTTTTGATTTAATAGAAATTTGGCCGATTGTAACATTCTTGTTGTTTGTTCCCAAGAATCTGTTTGCCACTTTCATGCCACCTGCTGCAAGTGATTTTAAAAAGAGGCACTTTTTGATGTAGGAAATGTTTCTGCTGATTTTGCTGCCGGTGAATCTGATACCAAATGTTTGTCTCCGATTGGTGTCCACGTTACGTTGGTTATTAGGCACAGGTTTTCTTGGTTCCAATTTTTTTACCCGACCAGAATCAACAACAGGTTTAGCACTCACTTCTTTTTTAACACCCAAACCATTTTTATGCATCACAATTTCTTTTCTTTTAAAAACTCTGTTACCAGTAACAGGCTGAACCTCATTATTAACTGGAGCCACTCTGTTATTATTATTTGTACTCAAACACGACGAATGTTTTTTAATAAACTTCACTCCACTTTGAATAAAACTTTTATTCTTCATCTCATTTTTTCTAATATTTGAAAACACATCATTTTCACTAACTTTGTTTTTGGTAATCTTGGTGTAAGTTTTTCGCGTTTTTGCAACATACGGCGTGGTACTTTTAGCAGATGCGATATTTCCGAATTTTACTTTTTCGAAAAGTTCAGTTATTGTAGAATCCATCATTTTAAATTTGCAAAATGAAGAGCAGAGTAACACTTTCGGCAAATTATTTTCGAAAACTGTTAAGTGTCAGGATTGTTCCGGGTTTTTATAGGCGCGGTTCTGGTAAACAAATTACCTGCGGGGTGAGTCATGACATTGTTAATCGTGGAAGGGGTTGTTTATGAATTAATACATGTTATTAATGGAAAATTATTTTTAAATGGTTATGTGATTTTATTTTTAGCGTCTACCAAAAATATTCACCGATCATTTTTCCATATCCACAGATTTTCAAAGATTTTGGTTTTTGTTTTGCGCGTCTTTAGCATTCAAATATAAAAAAAATAAAAATCAAAGAACAGTATATTATGAGTATATTATTAAATTGTGTTTTAATTATAAATAAAAATTATATATGAAATATTTTTTGAATTTCTAAAGAAATCTTGGATAAATAATTTCATAATTTATTTTATAATAACTATAAACCTAAAATTGAATTTCTATAAATTTAACAAAAAAAGTTAAACATTGCTGAAGAAAATTTTTGATCACAAGGTAAAAAAAATTCTGCATATTTAATGTGTGGAATATTTTTCGATTTTATTATGAAATCTAGGTAAATTATTTCGAAAAAATTCTGCAAATTTTATAAAAATTAACTAAAAAAATTCAATACCTTTAGTAATAGTTTAAAATAGAATTTCTATATATATTACATATATATTTCTATAAATTTAACAGAAAAAATTAAGCATTGCTAAAGAAAATTTTTGATCACAATTAAACAAAACTGCATGTTTAATATGTGGAATATTATTCGAATTTGTTATGAAATCTAGGAAAATTATTTCGAAAAAAATCAGCAAGTTTCACAAAAAATAACAAAAAAATCCAATACCTTTGGTAATAGTTTAAAATTGAATTTTTATAAATTTAACAAGGAAAATCAAACATTGCTGAAGCAAATTTTTGATCACAAGGTAAAAAAAATTCTGCATATTTAATGTGAGGAATATTTTTCGAATTTGTTATAAAATCTAGGTAAATTATTTCGAAAAAATTCAACATATTTCACAAAAATTAACTGAAAAAAAATCTATTACCAAAGATAATTTATGATCTTGTTAGGTGAAAAAAATTCTGTGTCTCTAATGATAAAAATTTGATTTTAATTATCTAAAAAATAATATAGGTGTCAAAATATCAATTCTTAATTTAAACTAATTATATGATAAATTTCTTAAATTAAAATAAAAACATTTCTTATTTGCATAATTAAAAAATATAAAATTTCGGTTTTAATTGTAATATGAGTTATAAATGCAAAAATCTAAAAAGTAATATTAATTAAATAAATGATTGAATAATGATTATACTCTACACAATTTTATTACAAAAAATTTAATATGATAATTTTATTCAAATTATATAATAAATAAAATATTAAATATTATATTTAATACATAATTTTATGAATAGATGTTAATTGTTCTTACAAAATTCTTTTATAACATTTTTTCCAGAATTTAAAGATTACAAAATTTATCAATCAATATTGATTATGAAAATATTTATTTTTGCAAATATTTCTATCTTCTATGAGTCACGATATAATCTGTTGTAAAACGAGTAAACAAACAGGTCATAAAATCGAAAAATACTGTATCAGATATAAGAAAAAAAGCACCCAAAGATTTTCTGGTATATTTACATACTACAAAATAATTTTGGACTTATTTTTAACCTTTTCCTTTACTTCAATATGTAGAAAATATATTTCTATACTTTTTAAATTGTAATTATATAGCATCATTTTGTATTGCTAATTAAATTTTGTTAATAAACGTTATACGAATTTATTAAAATTATAATTATAAAATAATATCGAAATAGAAAAATAAAAAAACACAACAATTTATATTAAAACTAAATTTAATAGCCATTAGTAAAAGCAATCATCATCCACACATTAAATATGCAGATTTTTTTTTACCTTGTGATCAAAAATTTTCTTCAGCAATATTTAATTTTTTCTGTTAAATTTATAGAATTTCAATTTTAAACTATCTTTGGTAATTGATTTTCTTAGTTAGTTTCTGTGAAATTTGTTGAACCTTTCCGAAGTAATTTACCTAGATTTCATAACAAATTCGAAAAATATTCAACACATTAAATATGCATCAAATATGATCAAAATTTTTCTTCAGCAATATTGCACTTCAGCCTATAAAATACAAAATTTTGGTTGCTATTTAAAAAAAACTGGGTCTATATTATTTTATAAATAAATAAGTGGGTTCGACACCATGACCAGTCTGGTATCAAGCAGTAAAAATATCAGTTTTTCACATGCTAGTATAATCTTGAATATCAATCAAAAGACTTGCTTTAGGAGCTGCAAAAATAATTAAGTGAAAATTTAATTTTTTTTTTTAATATTTTTAAAATATATTATAAAGAATAGGTTAGGTACTGGACTTCCTCCTAATCTACATATTTATTAAAATCTTGATATCAAATAGTTCGTTATCTGATTTTTTGTTTGAGTTTATAAATCTTAAATATGATATCAAGTGAAAAATTGCCATTTGAAGGATAATAAATCAATAAATAATTATATTCAAAACATTTCACAATTAGGTAGGACAAGTACTGAGTTCACTTCTATTCATCATTCATAAGTTAACAAGGCAAAAAATAAACGGTAACTTAGGTACAAAATGTTGTATTCAAAATAGGCAAATAAAATAATTTCTTATAGCCAAACAAGTAAGAACAAGTACAGGGTTGCCTTCTAAAAATTAACAATACAATTGCTGAATGTCTCCATATAATAATAGACAAATTTTGATTCTGATAGAATTAATGTATTTCGTTTATTTAGGTATAAAATGTAATTTTTAAAATAGATGAAAGACATGTCCTTATAACAAATATACCTAAGAAATATAGAAACTAGTAAGGACAATTACTGGGTTGACTTATGAATCGTTGAATTCACAAAACAATTACTGAATAACTTCAAATTCAAAAATATCTCATTTACTTAGGTACATAATGTTTTATTTAAATTAGAAGAAAGAAATATTTTATTACAGTAAAATTTCTCTAGAAAGTAGAAAAGACAAGTACTATCTGGGTTGACTTCTAAATCGTTAAGTTTACAAAACATTTGTTGAATATCTTGATATAATAATAGACAGATTATAATTGAAATAAAAATTTAAAAATATATCTAGTGTAGATAGAAAAAATATTTTTTATACCAAAATTGCATTGGTAACTAGGAAGATCAAGTAATTCGTTACCTTCTAAAGGTTAACAAATAAATTGCTGTATATCTTCGTTTAATAACAGGCAAATTGTAAATCTTTAGTATTTCGTTTTTTTCAAAAAAAATATTTTCAAAATAGATAAAAGATATATTTTCTTATATCAAGTTTCCACTAGAAACTAGAAAGAACAAGTTCTGAATTGTTTTCTTCTTTCCATTGATAAGTTAACAAAGCAATTACTGCACGTCTTCATATAATAGCCAGATAAGATATTATATAGAAATAAGAAAAAATATCTCGTTTACTTAGGTATAAAATATAATTTTTGACATAGATAAGAGACATATTTCCCTATAGCAAAATCATACTTATGTTTGAATAACCTCATTTAGTTTAAATCTTCAAGCAATAAAATAAAGCTTACTTCTACGGGGTAATCTCGGAATTTCTGAATGTCTTCATATTATAATAGAGAGATTATTAACAAAACAGAATTTAAAAAAATATCCATTTTACTTAGTTACAAACTTAAATTTACTTTAAATCATATTTGATATCAAGGTGTGGAAAGAAGTTAATTTTGAAAAAAGTTTTTACCTCAAAAAGAGACACTTTAATTCATTACCTATTTATTATCATATGTTATTTTCGAAATAGATAAAAGAAAAATATTTCGTTATTGCAAAATCCCATGAGTCATAATGATACCGTTATAAAGTGGGCAAAACAAGTAATAAACTTGAGGATACATCGCCAACAAACGCGAGGGAATGCACCAGGTAAACTATTACTCACATCAGCAGGTGCACTATGAGCTTTTCAGCAAATATTTTGGTGTTATGGAGCATGAAGTAATAAATTCCGTGTTTTGCTCAGTTGAAACTTGAAGGGCTGAGTAATATATTAATTTGACTCCGAAACTATATGAGACATGCGGTCTGGGAGGAAAACAATTTTGATCAAAAGCAAACTATCATAAAGGAAGATAATTGTTAATATAGAGTATGATATGATTCATAGATAAAATAACTACTTGGTTACATTTTTATATGAGTACATTTTGTCAGCCCTATTAGATTAATTCTAATAACAAAAAATCATCAAATATGGATGGATTAACTAGTGGGTTACCATCTAAAAAATACAAAGAAAGGAGAAGTTTCAGCTTTAGTTTTTATTTAAATGTTAATATACACAAATTGTAAATTTGTCAATAACAAAAAAAGTAAACATAACAAATTAAATTTTATCTATCTATTCTATCAATATTTTAATATATTAACAATTTAATAAAATTTATTTGGCCAGTTGGTATTGAATAATAACTATATATGAAAAGTGAATTTAACTTCTAATTTTGGTATATAATCTATTTTATCAATATTATATTATATCAACAATTTATTAAAATTTATTTGGCTAGTTGGTAATAATAATAACTATTATATATAATAAGTGATTTTTTCTTCTAATTTTGGTATATAATCTATATTTACTAACTAGTATTAAAGCTGTTATTACATGTTAAATTTTTAATTAAAGTACATATATAAAAATTAGGTTCAATCACAGACTATTAAAATTTATGCTTAAAAATTTCAAATAAGTTAGATATGAGTATAAAAAATAAATTATTTACTAATCCTTTTAAAGTTTTAATTAGCAAAATCAGAAAAAATGCTTTAATACTGGTTATTACAATTAATATATAAATTATCCATATACATATTAATTTAATTTGCAATTAAAATTGTAAATTTTGTTTAATGTTGATCAGTTTGAAAATTAATGAGTTTTCAAAATTAGTTTTTTATACCAGCGTTAACCATCTGCGATATGTAGTTAAAACTTTTGTTCTATGATATCAAAAGGCAGCACGATTTTAATAAAAATTACTAAGTTAAATTCAAAAACTTTTAGTCAACATAGCTGAAACATATTAGAATTATAAGTTAATAAAAAAATGTTCGAGCTTTCATTTATTTTTATTTTAAACTATTGTAAAATACAAAATTATAGCTAACGAACCATTGAACTTTTTCGCAGAATTGTCTATTGGAATTAACAAATGTTTTTCAATTCGTGGAACTCACAATGGCATAAATTGCATGTAGAACATTTCACGAATAATTGCTGAAATAATTTTGTTATCACAGCAATAGTCACGCAAACGCATTTTTATTTTTGATAAATAAAACGAATAGAACGTATTTTATTTAAAAAATTCAATTGCAAAACAAAATTTTTATGCATATTCCAAAGCATCAATTTTTGAATCAATAATTATTTATCGGTTATAGTATATGAAACATCTTATTCAAATTTTATTCATGGGTAAAGCTTTATGGATCGTCAATGATGAGCTTTAAGGGTTCATAAATACTTTACTCGCCTTAAAATAAAATCGAAATACAGTCAATTATATTGAACATCGTTTTATTGATGTTATCCTTAGAAACCAACAGGGATGTAAAACTTTTAATATAGATCATAGAAAAATTATTAAGCAAATCCATTTATAATTCATACCATTTGTTTAGAATAATCAATACATTAAAAAATAAATCGAAGGTTTAAAAACCCAGCACATAATAAAAATAAAAGAAGTTCAAAATACAACAAAAAATCCTTTTTCTAAAAAGTCAATCTTTTTCAAAAATTTCAAAATTTTCAAAAAACAGATTTTTTCAAAGTTTATAATAATTTTGTAGCTTTTTCACAAATTTTGATTTATAAATGTGCCATAAAATAAATCAAAAGGTTAAAAACCCAGCATCATAATAAAAATAAAAAAATTCAAAATATAACAAAAAAATTTTTTTTTCCGAAAAGTCAATTTTTTTCAAAATTTTCAAAAATCTGATTTTTTCAAAGTTTTAAAATAATTTAATTTTTGTTATGGAAAGTTCCAGCAATTTGCCTTAAGGCACGATTCCATGCACCACTAGTTCATTTATCACTTGACCCTACTTTATTCCATAATTAATTTTCGATCCATACTAATTTTCCGAAGGTTTTTCTCGCCTGATTTGAACTTAATGTACTTGAGTTTTCGTATGGAAGTAATGAGCCACCTATACAATAAATGATCTACTGTACCTGAATTAAAGCTCGGGTTGTATAAATGAGGCTCATTAGGGCCATTGGAATCCTACGGTTTAGCCAAGCACTACAAATTAATACCGATCGCTTTTTGTAATACTCTCGAAAATTAATTAGGTTTTTATAGAACATTATGTTATATAGAAAATGGAAGATAATTCTGGAAACTATATATCTGGGATAATATTCATATAAATATAAGGTTTTGATAGCTGTCGGGAAGTAGAATAGAACTATGTTTGTTTGCACTGATGGTATATGAAAATATAAAATCAGATTCTGCAAATATTCTAAGTCCAACCATTTTTTTTATTTATAAAGAATGGTCAATTGATTTGTACTAATAGTGTTTGTAAAAAGTAATGTGTTCAGAGAACATGGTTTTGAATTCTTTAATAGTAATCAACATATTTATAATTCCAACAATCTTTACAATCTACTATGCGACTTTGTGAATTTTGTTGCAAACCTGTAGAGATATATCTTCAAAATAGTAAAAAAGTATTGGTGTTTTAATCCATTTTACGAGACTAATAAATTGATTGATTGAGACTAATAGATTGTTCAAGAGTAGTTCGGTGACAATTTCCAAACTTGCAAGATATATAAATATATATATATATATGTGTGTGTGTGTGTGTGTGTGTCTATGATCATAACGTTTTATAAAGTTTCGTATAATATACGAGTTTAATATCACAGTCCATTATGGAATGTTCGTAGAACAACGCAGCAAAAATCACGTCCATACCATATAAACGAGTTTAACTTTATATATGAACAGTATATTTTGTGTACATTGAACTTATTATACAGTTTCATATATTGGAGATAAGAGTTTTGGAAAAATGTCCATTTATAAAATATATTTCTGAAAATAAAAATGAATAATTTTTGAATGATATTTATTTGGTAAGTTTCGACTTTAAATTGTATTATCAATTATACCCATACTATTGTATTGTATTATTAATAATACTTATACTCAAAAGCAATTGTAACAATTATTTATTTTTCTTAGTTGTCTATTTTAGCTTTTATTTCGCGTTCCAATTATGGAGTAAAATTTTCTGTTTTCTTGAATTTACCTTCAAAATGAAATACATACTAATTAATGTGTTAGTCAGTCGCCTTATCTACATGACCATCCTAAAATATCAATGAAAACTCTATACTTGTACCTAATTTCGGAAAACTTTAATTAAATTTTGTAACTTCCAAACCACTTCTCATAGCCCCAATATATTTTAATGGGTCTGTTTTGATTACAAACTCTATTATTATGTAAAGTTTTATCAAAATGGGCGAGTACATCTGAAATTGTCCTAGTTATGGTTGAAGTACAGGAGTGGCACAAATGTCCAATTTGACTTTAAGTAATTATACAGTTAAAACCAAATGAACTTGATTACAACACTTAACAGATATCAAAAATGCAACTATCGTACTATGTTTAGTAAAAATCCCAGTTAATTCCTAAATATAGAATGTGTTTTTTTATTATTTTTTTCTAAAATTTGTCATCTGTCTTTTTTTGCCCTATAGCATAAAGGACAGCCAGGAGGCAAAAAGTTTTAATGATTTATTACTAAGTTTGAAGGAATTTTACAAACCAATAGCATTCAACTAATGCAAAATATTAATTTAATGGGCACACCTATTTATAAAAATAACACTGTATATAACCTTGGTCTGGTACTTTTGTTAGTAATAATTGTCAGCGTAGTTGTGACAACTATTAATTTAATTCATTTCTTTTCATCTTTAATTCATTTGGACTACCTTTGGAAATGGACTACCTGAATGTTTATACAGGCAAGATGTAGGTAAACAATAAAAAAGTAATAAATAATAAAGAATAATAAGTTAGGAAAGACAACTTTCCTAGTGATAAATTAAATTAATGGCTATTCCAAATCTAATGATTCTCTAATAATAATTCTTCAGGCAAAGTTCCATACAAAGGTTGTA
Source organism: Ctenocephalides felis (assembly GCF_003426905.1). NCBI lineage: Eukaryota > Metazoa > Arthropoda > Insecta > Siphonaptera > Pulicidae > Ctenocephalides > Ctenocephalides felis. The sequence continues at coordinate 65,825,861 of NW_020537324.1, forward strand.
AGGAGTGTGATCTTTGTGAAAAATGCATTTGAAACAGAAATTGTATTCATCTTATTTGTAATAACTATATTTTAACAAACAATGTCAATTGGAAATAAGCTCGAATTGGACTTTTGTGCACCGCCCTGCTCTATATTATTGTAAAGCGATAAGAGTATTTCTAGTACCCCGAAAAGAATTATGTAAATCCCTCGTCGTTGTCTCTGTTAATGCACTTCGATATCTTCATTTAAATTTTTTTAAGAACTTTCTTCCACGCAAAGCAAAACAATAAATATGTAAATTCACAACTAGGATGTATTTTCAAATTCTTTCATTACACAATAGCTGTGTCTTTTCCTCATTGTGCTCTAGGGGGGCGCAAATTCGTTGAGCTTCGCAAATATTCCTATTATCGCGCAAACAGACTAAAACAACAAAATATAAAGGCGTTTGACTCCGACAACCGCATGACGGAGCATTGTTTGTGATTGGGAGCCGAGTTGAATCAACTTCCTTCTTATTTGCTTTTGCATAAACTAGATCGTGACAGAGGAGACTTTATCCTGGATAATGAACGTCTGAGCCGACGAATTATATAGAATTATCTTATAAACGGAATATTAGATTTTGATAATTCTTTGATTGTTCGCGACATCACGCGTGAAGAAGAAACGCTTGCTTAAGATTATGATGGAACGATGTGGGAGTTAATTAAAATGCACCAGCGATGTCCATTTTTCAAATTTTCGAATAAAACTACATCTAATTTTTCCTACTTTTATTTTTTTACTAATGAGGCAATGTAATTATACTATTGACCTTTCGGAGTTTTTGACGGGAAATCCGATTTGCTAATTTTATGTTTTCTCAACGTTTCAATTCATTTTGAATGAAATGTGACCAATTTTTGAAATAGTATGTGTGTGTGTATGTGAGTCAATTTTTTACCTCTCAGCTATGTTTTTCCAAAAATAGCTGGACCGATTTCAAAAATTTCAAAACCATTTCATGTAACTCTATAAGAACTAGCGTTTCAGTCTTAGCTAGTTATTAATCAGCAGAAAAGTGTAAAATTTTTATTCCACTTTTCAGGCCATTATTCTGTATGCATTTCAAAACTGTTTATAAAATAAATATCAGTTGGAATCGTGCTGAATAGTTTTATTAAATTTTAATAAAACTATTCAGCGTGAAAAAATATGATTTTTCATTAACTTTAAGTTAACTTAATCAAAATTTAATAAAAAACACAAAAAGACGATATTTGTCCAGTTATCAGATTAAAAAATGATTATTGAAATTGGGAAGTGTGTTAAAAAGGTACCAATTTGGGGGTTTCAATTTTGAATTTGGAAAAATAATAGAAGATTAATCTAATAGATTAAAAAATAAGTGTTACAGTTAGTGATTTTTTCATGTAATATTAAGCTTTTTTATAAGCTCATAAGAACTCAACAAAAATCATTTAAACACGTTAATTGACAAAAATCGAGATAAAAAATCATATAATTTCTATATATAATTTTACTATAATAATTTACGAAATATGGGTTTGTGTTAAGAGGGTAAAAATTTAGGGTTATGTGTGTTTTTTAAATATGCATTATAAAAAAATTAAAATTTTACTGAAAAATTGAAAAAAAATCTTTGGGGTCACCAACCCCACTTAGTTTTATAAGAATCTATATAAAATTACTGAAATCTTTTGAATTAAGATAAGATTAGGGAAAATGGAAAAATCCCAACTAACTTTTTTATTAATTTTACAGGAACGAAATTCCGGGTAGGGTAGAGCTTGATGAGATAACATAACATAAGGTAATATTTTTTTTTTCAAATATAATGTAATATATATATATATATATATATATACATTAATTTTAAATTTATAAACTCTTTATATTCCCACTTTATACTTTTTTCATTTTAAATGAACAAACGTTTTTAAATGAATATATATTGTTTACTAATAAACTTGCAAAATTAATTCAAGTTTATGTTATAATTTTTCATTTATAATATAATTTATAATTTGTATTCAGGAGAGGCTTTGCCTTATATTTGAAGCAGAAATTGACTTTTAATTTTCAACAGATTGCCATTTTATTATTTTCTTGATTAACAAAACATATGATATATGCACATTCATACTGCCATATGAACTACCTTTTACATTTTAAAATTAGCTCACGGTTTTGCTACTCTTTGTAATATTATTTTATGTGAAAATGAATGTTATATAAAAGTTTCTCGGACCTGCTGGCTTCCTTTTAAAAGCTAGTTAAAAAATGCTAATCTAGATCTCTCATTCGTATTCGCATGCATGCTGAAAAAAGTAATAAGTGAAAAAAAGAAAATGTAGAGTATGCCATTACGTTGGCAAAAGCACATTAAGTAATATTATTGGAGTATAATAAGCAATTAAGTCATACTAAATATTCAGAAAAAATTGGAGCAAATATATTTATTATGACTATTTTATGCAGTACTTACTATACTTAACCACTTTCGCTATGACACATTGTGATTGAAAACAAAGAGTGACATTCATAAAAGTTTATTTTTGCAGTATTTGTGGATACACACATTTTTTTTGTTTTTCTACTGACCGCGTAGGTATAAGAACAAGTAACATTCATTTGTTAGTATTGAACTCGAAACGAACGAAATCAGAAGAATGACCTTGAGATTTATTGATCATGATTGCAAATACCAATCAAAATTAAAATGCTATATCCGTCGGAATTATGGGTATTCGAAAAATGATCACATCTTCACCATTCAAAGGCTCAAATAAAATAATTGCTTTCACTACGTATCTGTCGAAATTATGGGTATTAGAGGAATGAGGTCATCTTCACTTTTCAAAAACTCATATAAATTATTTCTTTCACTACGTATTCTATTAATTTCTTAGCCAAAATTTTCAAGATGATAATTAGCACACCTATTTTAAATTTTAATGTGAGTGATGGCATTCCTGATTGATCAAGTGATTTTAAAAATACCTTTGGATTATTTATTATTCCATCTGCTTTCTAATGGTGCCTATCGTCTTTTATTTAAATTTATCATTTTAAATCCAGTATTGACATACATATTTTTGTTTTTCATAGATTTTAGAAATTGACAAAATTCTAATTTATATATATATATATATATGTATATATATATATATATATATATATCGCATACGATATTACCATGTGAATTGTATTGCAATTCCAATTTAATCACTTCCAAATGACCCTTAAATTCAATTTGAAAGTTAATTGAACATTCAGAGACCTCAGTCGTCTATTACGTCGTGTAGATACAGATTTTCAAAACAAACTTTATCTGCGTAATGCAAACATTAATAAACATTAATGTAATTGCTGAAGTTTCTAGATCGCAACTCGCAAAATATCAACCTTGGTAATCGAATCATTACTATAATGGGCAATTGTTGTAGCAAAGTTAGAAAATGGAACAATTGGTTTGGAGTGGATATTGAAAGGAAAATATAACTAGAAATCTCTGAATTTGTACATTTTTTCATATATTTTAACTCCAGAATTTTATTGAGTATATGAATGCTTATAGAAATCTTAATTGAATTAAATACAAACAGGCAAACTCATACGCAAAATATTTTTTGAAGTTGGATACTTCATCAAATGTTGGAGATGTTATTTATTTATTTTCTAAAATATTTTTAAAGTAAAATTTCTTTAGGCGCGACTAGGGAGTAAATCTGTACAAATGCAACGGAAATTGCGTTACGCCTGAACTGTTCGTCATGCGCTCTCGATGAGATCATTTCTATACGGGTCGATTGTGATTAGTCGTCGTGTAGAGTGAATAGAGATTTTTCGTTGTATGCGTACCGGCGTACACCAATGAGAAGATCGGAATGTCATTAAATTTTAAGGATGCATCGTAGTACAAATCTTGATTTAATAAAGAAAATGCCTGAATCAGAAGAATATTTTACCCTGTCCCTCGTAAATAATTATAATGAAAATAATAAAGCAAATGAAACATTTGCGCCGTGTACAAAACGTAAATTTATTGAAATAATTTTTATATTATTAGTAGTTTCTATAATTTTTTGAAATTATCAAAAAGAAAAATACTTTTATAGTCAGGACAGATATTACAGCTGCTCAAAAAATGAGATTACATCGGCAGCGAAAAAGTAAAAAAATACAAGCAGCCAAAAAATGTAGGTTAATTTTAATTACATGAAGTTCTTCAAATACAATTACGGGATGAGTGAAATTGTGAATATTTCTTTAGGCGTTGTTTAACATAATCCACTGTGTGAACGAATATTATAGAATTTATTAATCAGCAATCACTTCATTTCTCTAATGAAGGTTCATTTCTAAATGCTAATTACAATGACAAATCGATCATGTTGTATTTGAAGTATGACATTAATTACATTATTGTTTTCAAATATTATAAATATTTTTAATGCTATTTTAAATAGTTAAATTATAATTTATTATTACATAAATATGTATAATGGTAGACATTAATAAATATGTCCTTCACGAGGGTTACCATATTACTAATAAACATATTTCAATATTGTTATAAGATGTATTTATTTTTAACTTAAATGCCATCTTGTACATTTAGAAACAGTTTTATTAAAACCTATTCTTCAATAATAGTATAAAAGTTCAAAATCTCGGCGGATTCTCAATCGATATATAACCCTAAGGGCAACGGAGCGTTGGGTCGTAGTTTCCGGAACCTTAATCAATTGCTTAATTGAGCACAAACAACCTCAACTGATAAGTGAAGCAAGGGTAAATAAAAGGTATCTAATGCAATTATGGCTTTTCCTGAATTATTTCATTTATTTTATTAGGATAATCTAATATTATAGGCCGGTATAATCATCTGGAAAATGTATCTCGTAGTGTTGCGCATGATGAATTTAGTATCATGTCGGTATTAAGTTTGTCTGTGGCTCCGTAGTAAGGGTTTTGATCTTGCAAACACGGGTTCAAGGTCTTACTCATAATCAGGCATTATTGATATCAGTTTTTACTTAAAAATAAACTTAATTTAAAATTTGCGTACAACAGTGATATTTTTGACTTTTCAAAAAGCCAGTTATATTGTCACCAAAAAATTCTATTCAATTTTATAATAGTTTATAACGATCAACTAATTTTAAATTGTTTGAAATTAAAATTGGAAAATAAATGTGTATGTGATTTCGAATTATGTTTTTCATACACGATTTTTCGTAAACGGTCACGTCGATTTCAAAAATGTTAAATTTATTTTGTAAAACTCAATTATAACTTTCGTTGATTAGTTTTGCATGATGTTAGGTTTGTTGTAGATAAGTTTTTGTGTGGCTGGTAGTTAAATTTGCTTGTCGATAGTTTTGCCATGTTTTTCACTTTCCATAGGAATTTGAGTAACTCAAAAAATATTTGATTCTTATTAATGGTTGAACGTGTTTTATTAGTTTTCAGCAAAGGCAGGTTCAGCCGTTTTGAAGGGCAAAAAGAGCCAAAAATGGTAATTTAGTTTTTGAGATAACGGAGCGTCCGATTCGAATGATTCAAAAGACATTTCGAGATTCAATAAAAAAAGGTTCCAGAAATCCAATAAAAAAAGGAAAAAAGCCATTTGGCTGTTAAAAATGATCAGTAGACATATGCCCATCAAATTATATAGTTTTGCCATATTTGCTTTTATCAACCGATGTGTGGCTTATCTATTTTTGATATATTTTTATTATTATAAATTTTCTTAAACTGATGATATAATTTGATGCAGCAATGCCGGCAAAGGGATATTTTCACTTGAAAACATATTTTAGGTCTATATTTTACTACTGCTTGACATCAAGCTGTTTGCAATGAGTATGTTGAATCTGAATTTGAATCCTTGTGATTTCAAAGCCAAAGCTCTTATTACTGAAGCTTTGAAAATTTTAAAATTACTCTTCAGTCATTAGAAATTGCAGTCACATTTTTTATTAAGGATCATTCAATCTGTTTAGCCTGTTACAAAATTTTTGTTATAGTTTTCCTGATTCAAGATTCATCCGATGTCAGAGTATATTTTATAATATATTAATCAAAGTACCTGTAAAAATCATCATATGCCTAATTACTGACCAAAGTATCAAAAAATTGATACTTTGACTTTACCTTCAGTGACCTTTCTGATGAAACCCTTTCTGCATACAGGTGACTGCTTTTCAAGGAAAATATTGATTAGAATTAAGACAATTATTAAATGTGGTTCTTAATATAGAAGATAAAATATCTCATGCGTATAATTTTAAAATTTGGTGAATGTCACTGATCAAAAGTAAGTAGAAATTACTCAGATATATTTATACGCTATAAATAAAATTATATAAGTATAAAAGGCAAATAAATAGTTATTCTGTTTGGCAAATAAATAGTTATTCTGTTTGGCAAATAAATAGTTATTCTAAGAAAAGATAAAGTGGACTGACAAAGTAATAAATGAAGAAGTCCTAAGAAGAGTGGGCTAAGAAAGAACTCTATTAAGCACGATTCTGAAAAGAAAAGGAAACTGTATCGGACTCATTCAAAAAAGTGCCTTCTGCATGGCGTCGTCAAAGTCAGAATATAAGGACTGAAAGGATTGGGAAGAAAAAGAATGCAGACGATTGACGACTTACGCGAGAAGAGGGAACTGAAAGCCAATGCACGAGATCAGGAAAATCCTTTTAAAACGGAAAATGTCCTGTTTGCCTCGTGACCGTCTCATTTTATCCCGTCTATAAGGTAATAAGGACCAGATGACAAATTTTTGAAAAACAGCAAAAAAATACATTTCTACAATTTACAATTTACCCGGTCTGTCGGGTAAAGAGGACTAGGTTACAAATTTTTGAAAAACAGCAAAAAAATTACACATTTCTGGAATGAAGATTTAACTGCGAGTTTTACTGAACATAGTTAGATAGTTGTTTGTTTGATATGTGTTATTTAGTGTGGTATAATTAGTTTGGTTTTCACAATATAATTGCTCAAAGTCAAACTGGACCTTTGATTCCGCTCTATCTTTATATAGGTCAATTTTATAAACATTTATTTATTTAATAGAATTAAATAAATTAAATTTATAACTATTTGGCCTTATTACTTACTATGCAGTAGTTTTTATTACAAATTTTATCTCGTGCAAAGTTCACAACCTCATTTGCAGAATAAAAGCATTATGCAATTTTTTGTCCAGACATGAGTTTCGCATGCGGAGACATAATATATTATGCAAATGAAAGCTGGATGTTCAGTGCATTTTCTAAAACGTGATTTCGCTCAGTCTGATGTATTTTTGCACGAAGTGTAAAATATGTGAACGCTTTTCCTGGCTTAAGTCTGCTCGTACAATGTAGCTCGTTTGTGGTACATCTTGTAATGTTGTGAATCCGGTATATAGGAACATTTTTGCATATTTTTAGAATTCAGTATCAAACACTGAAACGAAATCCTATTGTCACTGTTTCCTTCTGCGCATCCGTAAACCAGTTTAAATTTGCAGAATTTTCAGAATTTTTTGTACAATATAAAAAGAAAAGAAATGCATGGTTTTTAACGGGATCTACTAGAATTTTAATCTTTTATATAATATCACTGAGATAGCACATCATTTGTATCATTTTTTTGAAAGCTATTAGAATTCTTTGGTATACTATAAGCTGATGTGATAATTATTTTTGCTAAAGACAAAGGCAATCCAATAGTTGCTTTGATTGATTTATAATCTTACTACTGATTTTATACACCTTAGCAAACCCAAACCTTAAGATTGGAAGGCCAAGGCATTTTTTTTTCATAATAATCTCGGTTTTCAGAAACTAATTTTTATTATATCGGTACAAATTATTGCATAGATTGTAAATTAAATAGAATATTTTAAAAGTATGAAAATTGATATCGTCATTTTATGTCATATAAAAAAAAATTATTATATATTTGAAAGTATCAAAATCCATTCAATGTATAAACAATGGCTTACGAACAAAACTAATTCGCTTCACAACAATCAATAATTTTATAATAGACAAAAATACTGATGTAACTTTTTTTAAATATGATGTGTTCTATGGTAAAAAAAAAACAATTTAATCATATTAATTTTCATATTGTAGTGCTTCTGTGTAATTTCAACAATAAATTTTAATTAAAAATCAGTTTTTCAACGAGTTTCTCATCAAATTAAATGTAATCAAAGTTCTTTGAAGAAAGTTTCTTGAAGTCAATAAGAACAAGCAATTTAATTAATATGGGAATATTCGATGTGGCTACATTTTAACTTTTGGAATTTAAATGATACATTTTATTAAGAAACTGTTTTATTATTTTTAATATCGGAGATTTCATTTAAAAAATGAAAGTGATCCTTTTTTTATTTATCCGCTTTTTATATTTCAAAATTTCAAGATTTTATTTTACTATTTTACTTACTTATTTTATTTTATTGACTATAAAACTAATATCCTTAAATTTTGATTAAAAACCTTGACAATTGTCATTCCTAATAATACAATACATATAGTTTTTATTGATTGATGATAATAACATTTATTTATGGTAATAATTATATTATTAGTAGCATTGGATTTGGAAAACCATGTATACTGCAACTACTGACTGACGTTTCTTCAAAATTATCATCAATGTTTTAAATTAAAATTTAATTAAAAAAAAAATATTCGTTGATTTAAGAAACAAATAGATTTACTGGAGAGCTTTTCTTTAAATATTTCTTTATTTGATTTCACGATTGTCTTGAAACGCTTTTATTAATATTTTAATTCAATTTGGTTTCTTTAATTAGGCGGGTTTAATTAAATACCAATATCTAATAAATCAATAATAATTTTATTATTAACACTTGTTTTTTATAGAATGTCATAGCACACTTTATCCAAATTGGAGCTAATTTGCTTCATTTAATATAAAATATTGACTAATTTTATATAGAATAGCCTTTATTACAAAATAATAATTAATATTTATAATTAAACCATTTCATAGAGGTATAATATTTTAAGGGGTTTGTTTTAACTATCAACTCTATCACAATGCAAATTTTCATTAACGTTCCAGAAAAGTAAACCTTAAGTTGTCCTTGTAAGCTTCATTCAAACAATCATAAAACTTGATGATTTTTCAAAGTATTGCAAAATATTTAAAACTAATGATAAGTATATATAGCCCTTGTACTATTCTAATGTAATGTCCAAATAGTTGGTGTGATGTCTATTATCTACGACTCAATCTGGGTAGTATACGCATCTACTAACCGTGCTCTGGCTAAATGGGTTGGTTAATGGGTAACCATGGGATAGCACGTTTAGACAAAGATATTCTAAGCCTTCATCACTAATTTCGAATTCTAGGAAGATGAGGATTATAGACGGATAGCTGATGAAAGAACTTACAAATTAAAATGAATTTTTTTGTCTATAAACAGCAATCACAACTTAAGAGTCCTTCTTAACTAAATACATTTTTTAAGGAGGTAATGTAATGGTTTATCTATGAACAGTATTACAATTTCTCTATAAATTTTGAATTTTGGTCTCCTCAAAAATTAGTGGTTACAGATATAAGGTTTGAATGCGTGGTACCAAATTCGATACCCGCCTCAGGCAACCTGATGTCAATCAGTAGTGTCATTTTGGAAATAACGATAGCGATATGTTTCCAAGTAAAAATGGTCGTAACCTAGTATTATAAATTACTATTATAGAAATTTTGTTATAACAAAATTCATCACTTGGAGAATGAACAACTGTTTAAGTTGCCATCTATGAATCGTTATAGAGGATTCCTTAGAGAAGCTTATAGGACTCTGATACTTGATCCCTGTTCAAAAATATAAATAAAAATGTTAAGATTTTTTTTATTACTAGCTCGTTGACTATTAAACCCGTTTGGAAAAAGATCAATGTTATCTGAGCACCCTGATAAGAACCCGCATCGCCTATAATGCGATTCTTCATTCCTTTGGCCCAATAACCAATTTCGTAGTTCTTTTGTGTACTTGTTTCTACTAAATAATAAAGTAGTCGTTCTAAATTATTTAAGAAGTAAGAAAAAAATCTGTACTTTGGGTGGAAATGATCGTCGGTTTTTTATTTCAGTTGAAATAAAATATTCATGTAGAAATGTAGAAATATTAATGTAAATAGAAATGTAGAAGTAGTAGTTTATGGGTTTTTACATTAAGTAGATATTTATTAAAGGTATGAATCTATATTTTGTAATGTGTAATAAATCCACTCGGAATACATTTAATCGCTCATAAATTAATTTATTTTTTATTGATTAAGTCAATTATTTAAACATATCGGGAAGTTCATGTAAATTGCCTCAAGGCAAAATACCAATACCAACTAGTTTTTATATCATTCACTAAGTTGTTTATATTTATATTGTACTAAAAATAAACAACAAAATGACAGAACCCCTTGATTCAAAAACTGAATCCCGAATTCACATCTGATAATTTTATTTTCAAAATAAAATTACTGTTCTCATATGTTATAAATTTATTATTTAATTAAAAATTATTTTATATATAATACGTATTATAATTGAATCATCGACTTAAATAGTTCCACATTCCATTTCACAAACCAAAATGTTATTAAAACATTATCCTTGTGAAAATTTTATATTAATACCTGCGTTTTGTATAATATATTTAAAATATTTTCGCTTTTTGAAAATGCGTATTAAATATTCTATTAGTCGTAATGGATTTGTACGTCATACATAATTTATTTAAAATGTCAATAACAATATTTACACTAATGCAATATTCGTATTTATGTACCATAAAGTCAAAGAGAATTATTGGCTAATATATTGGAAAATGTTTATATACTCTGACAGTCCAATGGCCAGTAAAATGCTGGAAAATTTAAATATTTTTATCGCCTAAAGTAAATCTAAATTTGGTATAATTTTTTTATTTAAATATATTATTTTTAAGTTAAACGAGTTGTCGTAGGGTCATAATATTTTAGTATGATCTATAAGACTATGGTATCTACCGTCAACAAATAAATCATACACACACACATACATACTTTTTCCAAATTTGGTCTCATTCGATTCAGAATGACTTTAAACGTCAAGATAACATAAAATTAGCGAATCAGATTTCTTGATGAAAACATAAACTTCTCCTTCTAGAAGTTAATATAATTTTTTATAAATTTGATTTCAAAACAGAGTAGCATTGAAAGTTTTGAATTATACCTTATTGAATAAATATATTTGTCGACAATATACGTATTTACAAATTTACAATAATAAAACAGTGAATTGAGTACGAAATTCTAAACTATATATGAATCCAGTTTTCTTCTGTTGAAATATAAGTTATGATGATCATTACATTGGAGTTCTTGCGAAACTTTTTCAAACAATGCGGTCGCAAATCCGGAAAGAATACGGAACACACAAAAACTTTCAGAAGATTTGTTGAATTTTTGAAAAATGTTGTGCTATATTTATACAAAGAAAGAAAAATAGAGTTGTAGATTGATAACTTGGCTTTTGTGCAATTTGTGATAATAATAGTAGTATGTATGCCACGAAGTCGCAGACGCACGACACGAACCCGGTCTTACTCAATTACATGAAATAAAAATAAATAGTTTCCCATGAAACGTTGCCACCAGATATAAAATAGAAGTAGAGCAGTTTTCTTAGAAACCATGTGTAACTTGCAATATTCTTCCAGTAGAGTTGAGAAATAATATCAAAGTATATAATAAAATACACGCTCTATAACACATATGCACTGTATCTATATATTAATGCTTATCCAAAATAGTTTGGCCGATTTTTATGGTATTTTATAATGACCGTTAGTATGACTAAGAATCGTCTATTTTTCATACTTCTAAGTATGAAAGTATGAAAATACTTCTAAGTAGTAAGTAAAAAGTGTTGGCTACTTTTTTATATAATTCGTAATTTAAAAAAACATAAAGCTCTAAATTTTCACCCTCTTACCACAAGTTCCTATTGCTAATTAGTAATCGAATTATTTTTTATTTTGCTTTTAGTCAATGAATGTTTTTCACTGAATATTGATTAAACTTATCGAGTCCTAACCTTATCGAAAAACCTAAATACTACTTCGAAAAACTTATTTCTGAATAAGGGTTGTAAACCCTCACCACTATTTATAAATTTTAAGGCAGGCTTTTCTTAACTTTCCGAAAGAGAAGTTTGTTTTCACCAGAAAATTCGATTCGCTAATTTTATGTTCTCTTGACGTTTCGAACGATTCTGAATCGAATGAGACCAAATTTGAAAAAAGTATGTGTGTGTGTGTTTGTGTGCGTGAACAGATTTCTAACCGTAAATTGACGTTTTCTTAAAAACGGCTGCACCGATTTCAAAAATTTAAGAGCTATTTGATGTATCTCGATGACTAGTTTTTATCAGTTTGGCGCTACGATATGCCGAGCCGTTTTTTTGTAAATAGCAGAAAAGTGAAAAAAAATTGTCTACGTTTTAGCCCGCAATTCTGAATCGATTTTGAAAATTCAAGAACTGTTCGAAGGATACTGGTTCGTTGGGAATCGTGCTGATTAGTTTTTGGTAAAGATCGTCCTGGCCGTTTTCTTTTGTGATAAAGTGTTGAAAAATTTTTTTTGACGATTTTCATTTTTTTTGCGATTGATATCATGGTCTTATAGAACTTACTGAAATATTACGGCCTTACGACAAGTCGTTTAATTTTAAAAATTCATCAAAGTTTGAAAAAATGAGTAGTTTTTTTGACGTTTGTTAAAATTAAAATTAGACGATTTACTTGATATAGCAATAGAGTATCTGGACTTAATGAACATACTAATAATGCATTATAGTCCTACGGAAACTGGTTCAGTTATAAAAAAAATTACTCAATTTTGAAAATTCACTTTTATGTAACTTCCCTTAAGGCAAAATACCAATACCAACTAGTTTAATATTATTTTTTTAATGAGCAAAACTTTGACTTTACCTTCAGTGACCTTTCTGATGAAACCCTTTCTGCATACAGGTGACTGCTTTTCAAGGAAAATATTGATTAGAATTAAGACAATTATTAAATGTGGTTCTTAATATAGAAGATAAAATATCTCATGCGTATAATTTTAAAATTTGGTGAATGTCACTGATCAAAAGTAAGTAGAAATTACTCAGATATATTTATACGCTATAAATAAAATTATATAAGTATAAAAGGCAAATAAATAGTTATTCTGTTTGGCAAATAAATAGTTATTCTGTTTGGCAAATAAATAGTTATTCTAAGAAAAGATAAAGTGGACTGACAAAGTAATAAATGAAGAAGTCCTAAGAAGAGTGGGCTAAGAAAGAACTCTATTAAGCACGATTCTGAAAAGAAAAGGAAACTGTATCGGACTCATTCAAAAAAGTGCCTTCTGCATGGCGTCGTCAAAGTCAGAATATAAGGACTGAAAGGATTGGGAAGAAAAAGAATGCAGACGATTGACGACTTACGCGAGAAGAGGGAACTGAAAGCCAATGCACGAGATCAGGAAAATCCTTTTAAAACGGAAAATGTCCTGTTTGCCTCGTGACCGTCTCATTTTATCCCGTCTATAAGGTAATAAGGACCAGATGACAAATTTTTGAAAAACAGCAAAAAAATACATTTCTACAATTTACAATTTACCCGGTCTGTCGGGTAAAGAGGACTAGGTTACAAATTTTTGAAAAACAGCAAAAAAATTACACATTTCTGGAATGAAGATTTAACTGCGAGTTTTACTGAACATAGTTAGATAGTTGTTTGTTTGATATGTGTTATTTAGTGTGGTATAATTAGTTTGGTTTTCACAATATAATTGCTCAAAGTCAAACTGGACCTTTGATTCCGCTCTATCTTATATAGGTCAATTTTATAAACATTTATTTATTTAATAGAATTAAATAAATTAAATTTATAACTATTTGGCCTTATTACTTACTATGCAGTAGTTTTTATTACAAATTTTATCTCGTGCAAAGTTCACAACCTCATTTGCAGAATAAAAGCATTATGCAATTTTTTGTCCAGACATGAGTTTCGCATGCGGAGACATAATATATTATGCAAATGAAAGCTGGATGTTCAGTGCATTTTCTAAAACGTGATTTCGCTCAGTCTGATGTATTTTTGCACGAAGTGTAAAATATGTGAACGCTTTTCCTGGCTTAAGTCTGCTCGTACAATGTAGCTCGTTTGTGGTACATCTTGTAATGTTGTGAATCCGGTATATAGGAACATTTTTGCATATTTTTAGAATTCAGTATCAAACACTGAAACGAAATCCTATTGTCACTGTTTCCTTCTGCGCATCCGTAAACCAGTTTAAATTTGCAGAATTTTCAGAATTTTTTGTACAATATAAAAAGAAAAGAAATGCATGGTTTTTAACGGGATCTACTAGAATTTTAATCTTTTATATAATATCACTGAGATAGCACATCATTTGTATCATTTTTTTGAAAGCTATTAGAATTCTTTGGTATACTATAAGCTGATGTGATAATTATTTTTGCTAAAGACAAAGGCAATCCAATAGTTGCTTTGATTGATTTATAATCTTACTACTGATTTTATACACCTTAGCAAACCCAAACCTTAAGATTGGAAGGCCAAGGCATTTTTTTTCATAATAATCTCGGTTTTCAGAAACTAATTTTATTATATCGGTACAAATTATTGCATAGATTGTAAATTAAATAGAATATTTTAAAAGTATGAAAATTGATATCGTCATTTTATGTCATATAAAAAAAATTATTATATATTTGAAAGTATCAAAATCCATTCAATGTATAAACAATGGCTTACGAACAAAACTAATTCGCTTCACAACAATCAATAATTTATAATAGACAAAAATACTGATGTAACTTTTTTTAAATATGATGTGTTCTATGGTAAAAAAAAACAATTTAATCATATTAATTTTCATATTGTAGTGCTTCTGTGTAATTTCAACAATAAATTTTAATTAAAAATCAGTTTTTCAACGAGTTTCTCATCAAATTAAATGTAATCAAAGTTCTTTGAAGAAAGTTTCTTGAAGTCAATAAGAACAAGCAATTTAATTAATATGGGAATATTCGATGTGGCTACATTTTAACTTTTGGAATTTAAATGATACATTTTATTAAGAAACTGTTTTATTATTTTTAATATCGGAGATTTCATTTAAAAAATGAAAGTGATCCTTTTTTTATTTATCCGCTTTTTATATTTCAAAATTTCAAGATTTTATTTTACTATTTTACTTACTTATTTTATTTTATTGACTATAAAACTAATATCCTTAAATTTTGATTAAAAACCTTGACAATTGTCATTCCTAATAATACAATACATATAGTTTTTATTGATTGATGATAATAACATTTATTTATGGTAATAATTATATTATTAGTAGCATTGGATTTGGAAAACCATGTATACTGCAACTACTGACTGACGTTTCTTCAAAATTATCATCAATGTTTTAAATTAAAATTTAATTAAAAAAAAAATATTCGTTGATTTAAGAAACAAATAGATTTACTGGAGAGCTTTTCTTTAAATATTTCTTTATTTGATTTCACGATTGTCTTGAAACGCTTTTATTAATATTTTAATTCAATTTGGTTTCTTTAATTAGGCGGGTTTGATTAAATACCAATATCTAATAAATCAATAATAATTTTATTATTAACACTTGTTTTTTATAGAATGTCATAGCACACTTTATCCAAATTGGAGCTAATTTGCTTCATTTAATATAAAATATTGACTAATTTTATATAGAATAGCCTTTATTACAAAATAATAATTAATATTTATAATTAAACCATTTCATAGAGGTATAATATTTTAAGGGGTTTGTTTTAACTATCAACTCTATCACAATGCAAATTTTCATTAACGTTCCAGAAAAGTAAACCTTAAGTTGTCCTTGTAAGCTTCATTCAAACAATCATAAAACTTGATGATTTTTCAAAGTATTGCAAAATATTTAAAACTAATGATAAGTATATATAGCCCTTGTACTATTCTAATGTAATGTCCAAATAGTTGGTGTGATGTCTATTATCTACGACTCAATCTGGGTAGTATACGCATCTACTAACCGTGCTCTGGCTAAATGGGTTGGTTAATGGGTAACCATGGGATAGCACGTTTAGACAAAGATATTCTAAGCCTTCATCACTAATTTCGAATTCTAGGAAGATGAGGATTATAGACGGATAGCTGATGAAAGAACTTACAAATTAAAATGAATTTTTTTGTCTATAAACAGCAATCACAACTTAAGAGTCCTTCTTAACTAAATACATTTTTTAAGGAGGTAATGTAATGGTTTATCTATGAACAGTATTACAATTTCTCTATAAATTTTGAATTTTGGTCTCCTCAAAAATTAGTGGTTACAGATATAAGGTTTGAATGCGTGGTACCAAATTCGATACCCGCCTCAGGCAACCTGATGTCAATCAGTAGTGTCATTTTGGAAATAACGATAGCGATATGTTTCCAAGTAAAAATGGTCGTAACCTAGTATTATAAATTACTATTATAGAAATTTTGTTATAACAAAATTCATCACTTGGAGAATGAACAACTGTTTAAGTTGCCATCTATGAATCGTTATAGAGGATTCCTTAGAGAAGCTTATAGGACTCTGATACTTGATCCCTGTTCAAAAATATAAATAAAAATGTTAAGATTTTTTTTATTACTAGCTCGTTGACTATTAAACCCGTTTGGAAAAAGATCAATGTTATCTGAGCACCCTGATAAGAACCCGCATCGCCTATAATGCGATTCTTCATTCCTTTGGCCCAATAACCAATTTCGTAGTTCTTTTGTGTACTTGTTTCTACTGAATAATAAAGTAGTCGTTCTAAATTATTTAAGAAGTAAGAAAAAAATCTGTACTTTGGGTGGAAATGATCGTCGGTTTTTTATTTCAGTTGAAATAAAATATTCATGTAGAAATGTAGAAATATTAATGTAAATAGAAATGTAGAAGTAGTAGTTTATGGGTTTTTACATTAAGTAGATATTTATTAAAGGTATGAATCTATATTTTGTAATGTGTGATAAATCCACTCGGAATACATTTAATCGCTCATAAATTAATTTATTTTTTATTGATTAAGTCAATTATTTAAACATATCGGGAAGTTCATGTAAATTGCCTCAAGGCAAAATACCAATACCAACTAGTTTTTATATCATTCACTAAGTTGTTTATATTTATATTGTACTAAAAATAAACAACAAAATGACAGAACCCCTTGATTCAAAAACTGAATCCCGAATTCACATCTGATAATTTTATTTTCAAAATAAAATTACTGTTCTCATATGTTATAAATTTATTATTTAATTAAAAATTATTTTATATATAATACGTATTATAATTGAATCATCGACTTAAATAGTTCCACATTCCATTTCACAAACCAAAATGTTATTAAAACATTATCCTTGTGAAAATTTTATATTAATACCTGCGTTTTGTATAATATAATTAAAATATTTTCGCTTTTTGAAAATGCGTATTAAATATTCTATTAGTCGTAATGGATTTGTACGTCATACATAATTTATTTAAAATGTCAATAACAATATTTACACTAATGCAATATTCGTATTTATGTACCATAAAGTCAAAGAGAATTATTGGCTAATATATTGGAAAATGTTTATATACTCTGACAGTCCAATGGCCAGTAAAATGCTGGAAAATTTAAATATTTTTATCGCCTAAGGTAAATCTAAATTTGGTATAATTTTTTTATTTAAATATATTATTTTTAAGTTAAACGAGTTGTCGTAGGGTCATAATATTTTAGTATGATCTATAAGACTATGGTATCTACCGTCAACAAATAAATCATACACACACACACATACATACTTTTTCCAAATTTGGTCTCATTCGATTCAGAATGACTTTAAACGTCAAGATAACATAAAATTAGCGAATCAGATTTCTTGATGAAAACATAAACTTCTCCTTCTAGAAGTTAATATAATTTTTTATAAATTTGATTTCAAAACAGAGTAGCATTGAAAGTTTTGAATTATACCTTATTGAATAAATATATTTGTCGACAATATACGTATTTACAAATTTACAATAATAAAACAGTGAATTGAGTACGAAATTCTAAACTATATATGAATCCAGTTTTCTTCTGTTGAAATATAAGTTATGATGATCATTACATTGGAGTTCTTGCGAAACTTTTTCAAACAATGCGGTCGCAAATCCGGAAAGAATACGGAACACACAAAAACTTTCAGAAGATTTGTTGAATTTTTGAAAAATGTTGTGCTATATTTATACAAAGAAAGAAAAATAGAGTTGTAGATTGATAACTTGGCTTTTGTGCAATTTGTGATAATAATAGTAGTATGTATGCCACGAAGTCGCAGACGCACGACACGAACCCGGTCTTACTCAATTACATGAAATAAAAATAAATAGTTTCCCATGAAACGTTGCCACCAGATATAAAATAGAAGTAGAGCAGTTTTCTTAGAAACCATGTGTAACTTGCAATATTCTTCCAGTAGAGTTGAGAAATAATATCAAAGTATATAATAAAATACACGCTCTATAACACATATGCACTGTATCTATATATTAATGCTTATCCAAAATAGTTTGGCCGATTTTTATGGTATTTTATAATGACCGTTAGTATGACTAAGAATCGTCTATTTTTCATACTTCTAAGTATGAAAGTATGAAAATACTTCTAAGTAGTAAGTAAAAAGTGTTGGCTACTTTTTTATATAATTCGTAATTTAAAAAAACATAAAGCTCTAAATTTTCACCCTCTTACCACAAGTTCCTATTGCTAATTAGTAATCGAATTATTTTTTATTTTGCTTTTAGTCAATGAATGTTTTTCACTGAATATTGATTAAACTTATCGAGTCCTAACCTTATCGAAAAACCTAAATACTACTTCGAAAAAATTATTTCTGAATAAGGGTTGTAAACCCTCACCACTATTTATAAATTTTAAGGCAGGCTTTTCTTAACTTTCCGAAAGAGAAGTTTGTTTTCACCAGAAAATTCGATTCGCTAATTTTATGTTCTCTTGACGTTTCGAACGATTCTGAATCGAATGAGACCAAATTTGAAAAAAGTATGTGTGTGTGTGTTTGTGTGCGTGAACAGATTTCTAACCGTAAATTGACGTTTTCTTAAAAACGGCTGCACCGATTTCAAAAATTTAAGAGCTATTTGATGTATCTCGATGACTAGTTTTTATCAGTTTGGCGCTACGATATGCCGAGCCGTTTTTTTGTAAATAGCAGAAAAGTGAAAAAAAATTGTCTACGTTTTAGCCCGCAATTCTGAATCGATTTTGAAAATTCAAGAACTGTTCGAAGGATACTGGTTCGTTGGGAATCGTGCTGATTAGTTTTTGGTAAAGATCGTCCTGGCCGTTTTCTTTTGTGATAAAGTGTTGAAAAATTTTTTTTGACGATTTTCATTTTTTTTGCGATTGATATCATGGTCT
Organism: Ctenocephalides felis; assembly: GCF_003426905.1. Taxonomy (NCBI): domain Eukaryota; kingdom Metazoa; phylum Arthropoda; class Insecta; order Siphonaptera; family Pulicidae; genus Ctenocephalides; species Ctenocephalides felis. The sequence continues at coordinate 65,845,423 of NW_020537324.1, forward strand.
TATAGAACTTACTGAAATATTACGGCCTTACGACAAGTCGTTTAATTTTAAAAATTCATCAAAGTTTGAAAAAATGAGTAGTTTTTTTGACGTTTGTTAAAATTAAAATTAGACGATTTACTTGATATAGCAATAGAGTATCTGGACTTAATGAACATACTAATAATGCATTATAGTCCTACGGAAACTGGTTCAGTTATAAAAAAAATTACTCAATTTTGAAAATTCACTTTTATGTAACTTCCCTTAAGGCAAAATACCAATACCAACTAGTTTAATATTATTTTTTTAATGAGCAAATCAAAAATACATACAACACTGAATTTTTGCCCCCCTACCTTAAACCCTCATTTTGGTAATATTTATTCTAGTAATCCTATATTTTTAATCTTGTTTTCACAAGCATACTTTTTACTGAGCTTCAATTCAGATTCTGGATAAGCTTAACTTTTGAATTTAATTTCAAAAAAACAATTTACATTCATCAAAGCTTGTCCATCCACTCCTAATACATTTTTATTTTGGTATCAGTTTTTTGTTATTTACAATTTTTATAATGCCATTAAAAAAACATTTAACACATGGATTAAACATTATCCATGGATTCTTACATAATCAGATTCACCGGATTATCCTATTTATTACAAATAATTCAGAAAAGACTATTTCAGTAAAAAAAATGTAACATTTGAATGTTGAAATCTGAAGATAAAACAGTTTTTGAGATGAAGCTGGATTCTGAACTGCATTCAGAAAAAAATCAAAAATTTGACATTTTTTTACGTAACTAAAAATATATGTGATGTTTGGTGGGAGACGGGGGGTTATTTTGAATATCACCACGTATCACTAAGGAGGAGAGGGACTCAAAAAAATTCTTAAAAAATGGATCAGGTGATTAATGTACGGCCCTTAAGATTAGGCTAGCATTCGCAATGACTATCAATTAACATTTATGTATGGCATACTTTGCAGTGAGTAAACCACACATTTCATAACCACCAAATACTTCCACATAAATAATCAGTTAGTTTTTTTATTATACATTTTTTCTATAAACATATTGTTTTTGGCTGAACAGAGTTTTCCAGGTCAGTAAACAAACTTGTTCAATTTATTTCCATTCCATCCCATAATAAAAAATTCATCGTCAATAACGAGTATTTGATCCCAGCATGCAAAGTTTTTGATCGGGCTTGTTAAAAATAAATTAGAATTACACAGAATTTTCAGTTGAACTTGAGAATCGAATTTGTTTCCATGCACCGTTTTTCGCGTTGTTCCATTATTGTTGCGTTAAATACAAAACATTCCTGGCAAGTAATTCGTCGCTGCCGTGCGATGAAAAAGTTTTATTTTTTCTAAGAAACTCTGTGTCTTTAAAACTTGAGAAAGTATCGCGTTAAAAATATTTTACTGCGAACGGGAAAATAATTTTCGAACAAGATTGAATGACACGGTATCAAATTACGAAGAAAGAATTTCTATAAAGTGAGTTTTCATATCAAACGATTGAGAGAATTGGAAATTTGATAAGAACTCATTATTGCGATCAATTGAGTTGAGTTCTGAGATATTCTTGGTTTTAGAAATATTAATCTAAATATTTCTGATAATAATAATTACATAACAATTTGTTATTGTTAAAAATAAATATAATAAAAGGTATATATTACCAAATTAGATATTAAAGAAATTGTAGAATACTTGTAGAAGTAGTGTAATTATTTTGTAAGATGGTTTTAATATTTAAAAAATAAATTCCTATGGATATGAGTAGGATTATGGATGTACTGGCTTAGAAAGAAAAATGTTCATTAAGCCTATGGATCCAAAGAATATTTTTATGTGCATGTTATACAACAGACTTACGATGTTAAGGCAATAATATATTTTATGAACGAAATAATGCGCACGACATGTATAAACTTGGACCGCAGCTTTATTACAAGTAATTTTATTTCCCACTGCCTCTATAAAGCAACACACGCATGCATTATAAAAACACTTGCTTGTATCTGTATATAATATAACCAAAATTATATACATTTATTTTGTTCTACTTCACTACATTTGTAACACGAATTTATAATTAACTAGTTGGTATTGGTATTTTGCCTTGAGGCAAGTTACATGAATTTCCCGATATTTGTAAATAATCGACTTAATAAAAAAAAATAATTAATTTATGAGTGATTAAAAGTATTCCGAGTGGATTTATTACACATAATTGATAATGAACGAACACGTTAACTCGGAGTATTTTCTCCATGAAAAACTTTCAAAAATCAACAATTTTTATAATTGATTCAGTTTCCGTTGGGCTTTAATGGTTTACTATGTTTATCAAGACCAAGTACTCTATTGTTATACCAAATAAATTGTCTAATTTTAATTTTAACAAACGTCAAAAAACTACTCATTTTCTAAAACTTTAATGAATTTTCAAAATTAAACTACTTGTCGTAAGGCCGTAATATTTTAGTAAGTTCTATAAGACCATGATATATATCGCAAAAAAATCCGTAAAAATCGTCTTAATTATTTTTTTCAACAGTTAATTACAAGAAAACGGCTAGATTTTCACTTAAAACTAATCAGTATCATTCCCAACTAATATCTTTCGAACAGTTTTTAACTTTTCAAAATCGATTCGGTAGTATGAGCATAAATGTGGGCAAAAAGTTTAACACTTTTTTCCAAATTACAAAGAAACGGCTTGGCAAATCATCGCACAAAATGGACAAACAATAGTCCTTATTGAGATACATCAAATGGCTTTTAAATTTCTGAAATCGTTTTAGGTGTTTTTGAGCAAACGTCGCTGAAAGGTCTAATTTTGACAAATGCCAAAAAAACGATAATAATTTTTGCAAACTTTGACGAATTTTTAAAGTTAAACGAATTGTCGTAGGGCCGTGATATTTTAGTATGATCTTAGATGACTTCTAACACTTGATTACAAGAAAACGGCCCGACCGATCTTTACCAAAAACTAATCAGGTCGATTCCCAACCAATATCTTTCGAATGGTTTTTGAACTTTTTAATCGATTCAGAATTGCGGGCTAAAACGTGGACGTATAATTTTTCACTTTTCTGCTATTTTCAAAGAAACGGCTTGGCTGATCGTCGCGCAAAATTGAAAACCGCTAGTTCCCATCGCGATACATCGAATCGCTTTTAAATTTTTGAAATCGATCCAGTCGTTTTTGAGAAAACGTCGATTTACGGCAAAAATCTGTTCACATACAGACACATACTTTTTTCAAATTTGGTCTCATTCGATTCAGAATGGCTTGAAACGTCGAGAAAACATAAAGTTAGCGAATCGGATTTTTTGATAAAAACAAACTTCTCCTTCGGGAAGTTAATTATAAAATAAGCATGTGTTCCACTATCTGAATTTAAATTGATACTGATTATTTCGTTAATGTACATAACATCTACGCGTTCACAATTATTTTTCAATTATCCTACTCCTAAATCTAATTCTCTCTTAAATTCGCCTATTTTACTAATGTCGTCTAACATTAACTTAATTAATAATGAAATAGATATTCACAGCACTTCACCTAATCAAATAATCTCCATCTCCACAAGTTAACCTTTATATTTTCTTTTTTAAATATCTCATTATTTTATCTTATTCTGTTTATAAATAATATCGTTACATTCTGCATTATGTGTAATTTCATGTTAAGCATTTTATGTTAATAACTATATATTGTAATTTTGTATATATTTTAATTGTTATATATATGTTATATATATTTTATTGTTAAAATAATTGTATTTTTGAGTCCTCTTGGAAGAAATCTGTGGGCTATATACTTAAATAAATAAATAAAATAAATAAATAAAATAAATAAATAAAATAAATAAATAAATAACTTGCAAAATTTTCCAAAATAAATCCTACCGAAAAAACTTAGCATTCAAATCATTTCTAGTTCTGTATGTTGAGCGTTGAAGTTGTTGAAATAAGTGGTTGTGCTGTTTCAGAAATGTCTGAAATTTACGAGCCTACTGGGTATTTCGTGCTTTCGTGCTTTCGAGCTTTCGTACAAGAGAAGTTGTGATGTCGTTCTTCACAGCCGGTTTACTATGGGTTCAATGTCGCGAACAACCCGATGGGGCCGAATAACACGAAACAAGTGAAAATCGACGCGCGACACGCATACGATATAAGACCAACTTCTAAGATCGGAGACAAATAGGACGAAATTTTAAACACGGCTCAGATGTAAAAATGTCAGCTTTTTTAATTAACATTCCGATACGGAATCTTATTGATTTCGATAAAAGGTAGAATCACACATTTTCAGATTTTTTGTAGAACATATATAGACAAATCTGCCCGTTTAGAAGATACAAAGACATAAAGTGCTAAAATTAGTTTTTGCGAAAGCGGAGCATATGATTTGAATTATACAAAAACATTTTACTTGTCAGTGTGAAAAAACGTTCAGGTTTTGGGCAATGCAAAAAAATATTTCAAAATTTTAAATAATTTTTTTCATAATTTAATTTTGAAGTAAAACTTCTTTAGGCTCTCTAGAAACAGTCAATGAATGTATGTTAATTTTAATTACATGAAGTTCTTCAAACACAATAACATGATGAGTGAAGTTGCAAAAACAATATTTGTTTAGGTGTTGTTTAACATAATCCACTCTGTGAACGAATATTATAGAATTTATTAATCAGCAAATACTTCATTTTTCTAATGAAGGTTCATTTCTAAATGCTGATTACAATGACAAACCGATCATGTCATATTTGAAGTATGACTTTAATTACATTATTGTTTTTAAATATTATACATATTTTTAATGCTATTATAAATATATTATTTATAATTTATTATTATATAAATGTGTATAACGGTTGACACTAATAAATGTGTGCATCACGAGTGTTACCATATTACCAAACATTATTCAAAATTGTTATATGATGTATTTATTTTTACTTAAAAGCCATCTTGTACAGTAGCAAATAAGTTTTACTTCAATCGCGTGTGAACCTTACGCTCACTGTTTTTTTTATAAATATCGAAAATCGTTCGGAATTTAATTTTACATCTAGGTAATATTCTGAAGATTATGTTAACATATACACAAAATACGAATAATGAAATTAACAGTATTTATAATAATCGATTTAAAAATAGTTAAAAAAATTTGAATATTTTATGACGGTGCGGAAAGTTCTAGCAACTTTTCTAGACACGATGCCATGCACCACTAGTTTAAAATAAGATATATGATTAAATACAAATGGGGTCTGGCGCTTCTTGGGCAACCAATGAGTATAATAGAAAATGATTAAAAACAAATGTTTTTAATATTTAAATTAGTATATAAACATATTCTATAGTTTATTCAAAAAATCTTTTATTTTATTCCTATTCATTTATTTATAGATATTTTGCAAAAGATTTTTCTCGCTTTCCCATTTATTCAGTTATGCACATAAGACAAAAGTATGAAAATCCGATACATCAATATTTGCCTGCAGCCTCCGTAGCATCTATAAATATTCCAGTACGTGTTCCCATGAATATTCAAATAAATAAGTAAGACTTCTTCTACATCTGTCAGTTAGTTATCTAATATTTGTATGCGAAACAACAGATGATATATTGCATTTATACATTTTTCCTACGGATTTTATTCACTATTCAAACAGAGTCCCATTTCGGATGTGCGATTTATAGTATGTGAAAAATTTCCAATATATCAGGAATATAAAATTATTGATCTGCATCCAGAAAAATCTAAATAGGGCGTGGCAAAGAGGTCCGATTCGACTTTTAGGAATTCTATTGTGAATACCAAACCAATTATATAACAATAAAAAATACACATCAAATAAATGATTATGGGATTATGTTCAGTAAAACTGCTAGCTAAGAAATCATTGTAGAAATGTGCTTTCTTGCCGTTTTCCAAAAGTTTGTCACCTGGTTTTTTATACCCCATAGGCGAGATTAATAGGGGCAGCCAGAAGGCATACAGGCCCAATGTTTTGTTTTTGATTTTAATGGGATTTTAAAAAATAATAGCTACATTATGCAACCAATGTAAAATATAAATTTCATGGGTACATTTTTCCAGAGATAACACTCTGAAACATTGACAATTTACATTTAATGGTATTAACTTCCCGAAGGGTAAGTTGTAGTAATCGCAAAAAAATTGAAAATGAAAATTGTTGCATATCTTTACATTTCAATGACTTCTGAACATTTTGACATACCTCAGAAAAAATGGATGTATGTGTGTGTATGTTTGGATACAATTTTTCGTCCACGATTTCGGGCGCACAAGTCAACCGATTCGAATGATTCAAAAAACATTCGATTCCTATTGATAGGGAGACGTGCTGATTAGTTTTTGGCGAAGGCAGATCTAATCGTTCCGAAGATACGGGGGAAAAAGTGCCAAAAGCGGTAATTCAATTTTTGAGAGAACAGCGTACCCGATTTGAATGATTCAAAAATCATGTTAATTGTATTGACGAAATGAAGTCTTGATGATTTTTTTTGGTAAAACAGGTCTAACGGTTTCGGAGATACAGGGAAAAAAGTAAAAAATAAATGACATTTGGCGGTCAAAAATGATCACTAGATATATGCCCAACAAATTATCAGATATTATTAAAATTATGATAAAATTTAAAAAAATGAGTACAAATTTTGTTACAATTTTGTTGGGTTCCGTACCAAGATTGTTAAAGTTCACTTATATGGTTCAAACAAATTTCAAAATGTTCAGAAAACTTTTTTTTATACGTTATTCTAACGGTAGAAATATATCCTCATATGGATTTATTCGGCACATCCTGCTAGTATAAACCTTCTCAAGTATTTTAAGCTATATTTTATGAACGATAGTGATTATAATTATCTATTTGAAAATGTTTAAAACTATTGTTATTATTATTAATCATTGATCAATATTTATTGATTACTGATTTTTTTCCTAGATGTTTTAATTCTGGTAAGGAAAGTTTCAGCATCTAGATCAGTATCTGCAGGACTATTGAGGTAAAACCTAGGATATTACATTATTTATCAAACCCGTTTCAAACGAGTTTTAATATATGAAAATCCACAACAAATTTACAAAATAAGTTTATGTCATCACATGTGTATGTACCGGTACATCCGTCGTATTCATATTACTCGTTGAATGATGAATGTAATTTCAGACCATAAAGCAACTGTAACATTTTGGCTTCAATACATTAGAGACTTACCTTCACCATGAGTACTTCGTTCTTGTCACAAGACCTAGATTTCACATTTCAATTTGAACATTTCCAGCATCGAGAAATGTGAGGTCGACTGTCACCGTGTATATCAAAACACCCATCTGCATTTGCGTCTCGTATAAGAAGATTATTGAGGCATCGTGTTGAATACACAATATATAAAATCTTATTAAAAAATTTTTCTATGCATACAGTGAAAAAATGTATCAAGTTATCATAACTGCTAGATTATATATTTTCGAGCTAAGGATAAATATTTACATCTACAGATGAAGTGCTTCCTCTTTTTTTTAATAACTCGAGAACCAATCAGTATATTGAGTTGAGATTGTTACAGAATGTCAATTGCTTGCATATTAATAATCTGCAATACCGGCAAAACAATTTCCTAAGCCGTTTTAAGACATGAATAAATTCTTAAATTGGTATATGAAGTACGATTCTGTTCCTCCCATTATGTATATCTAATTACAATTAATCAGATGCTGATTACGTTTCGATTTCTTGAGAATATTTTTAAATGCCGGATTTTTTGCATATTTGGAAAAGCTGCTACTTGACTTGATTCAAAATTTTCAAAATTCTGTGAAGAGAGATAGAAAACGGACTTAGTATTTCATTCCAAACTTTATGATCTTTGAACTTGCGTTGGAACTTGAGATTTCATTTGAATATAACTTCAAGTGAAAATTTGATATCATACTGCTTGATATCCAGCTTAGTCGAGGTTGGGATTGTGCTCGGGACTAGTTGGTGCAAACCCATGTCCTTGTAAAATCAAATATAACTAGTTGGTATTGGTATTTTGGTATCGACTTAATCCATAATAGATAAATTAGTTTATGAGTGGTTAAAAGTATTCGAAGTGGATTTATTACACATTATTGAAATCGAACACGTCAACCCGGTGGGAGTATTTTTTAAAAGCAAATTTTCAAAGATCAATAATTTTTTTAATTGAGCCAGTTTTTTGTAGAGCTTTAATTGTTTAGTATGTTCATTAAGATCAAGTACTCTATCGTTATACCAAGTAAATCGTCTAATTTTAATTTTAACAAACATCAAAAAAACCATTTTCCCAAACTTTGATAAATTTTTAAAATTAAACTACTTGTTGTAAGGCCGTAATATTTCAGTAAGTTCTATAAGACCATGATATATATCGCCAAAAAAAGTTCTAATAAAATTAGCTTAATTTTTTTTCAACAGTTGATTACAATAAAACGGCTCGATAAATTTTCACCTAAAACTAATCAGTATCATTCCCAACGAACACTTCTTTTCAAATTACAAAGAAACGGATAGCTGATCGCTAAATACATCGATTAGCTTTTAAATTTTTGAAATCGGTTCAGTCGTTATTAAGCAATCGTCGATGAAAGTTCTAACTTTGACAAACGCCAGGAAAACGATTCCAATTTTTGCAAAGTTTGACGAATTTTTAAAATTAATCGACTTGTCGTAGGGCCGTAGTATGATCTATAAGACTATGGTATCTACCATAAAAAAAATTCCTAAAAATTGTCGAAAAGCACTTTATTACAAGAAAACGTCCCGGCCAATCTCTACCAAAAACTAATCAGCATGATTCCCAACCAATATCCTTCGAACGGTTTTTGAATTTTCAAAATCGATTCAGAACTGCGGGCTAAAACGTGGATGAAAAATTTTTCACTTTTCTCCGATTTATAAAGAAACGGCTTGGCAGATCGTCGCGAAAAATTGCTAAACGCCAGTCCTCATCGCGATATATTGAATGGCTTTCAAATTTTTGAAATCGGTTCAGCTGTTTTTGAGAAAACGTCGATTTACGGTAAAAAATCTGTTCACACACACAACACACACACATACTTTTTCCAAATTTGGTCTCATTCGATTCAGAATGTCTTGAAACATCGAGAAAACTTAAAATTAGCGAATCGGCTTTTTTGATGAAAACATAAACTTCAAACTGTCAAAATGCCACGTGGTTGCTAAAAGCGTTTTAGATAGAAAATGTAACCTAGAAAACGCACAAAAGTCAAGACAACAATGTTATCATAACTGCATGTTTGTGACGTGGCATAATAACATATGAGTGAAGTTGCATTTTATGTATGAAAAACCTGATTGCACTGCAAATACGTATACAGCATTTTGACAGCATTTAGTACCATTTTGTATGAAAACTAAAACGTAACATAGCCTTGCCATAGCATTGGTCCATTTTACGGTAGAATCGGCACCAATATCTGTGTTTATGTGATATCGTTTGCATTTATATCGAGCAGACATGAATAAACCAATGCAATACTTTAATGTTAAACTAACGCTCCTTCGGATCATCCCCTTTACTACGTACATGGTGCATTGTACATATAAAAAGCAACCCCCGTCCGATCGTGTTTTGGTGAAGAGCGATTTCGTGTTACACCAGTTCCGGCGATGGCATGTCGATACCGTATTGAAATTTCTCATCTCAAACAGGAAAACGTGAATATTGGAATTTTCTTAAGATATGTCTGTTGTAATACTATACTCTGACACGTCGCCAATGTTGGAAAACTCTTGCTATAATAAAAAAAAGTATTTTCAGGATAATGTAATAAATTTAGAATTATATTGCATTTTGGTAATGCGATGGCTTGAAAGATAATGTTTGTTTGTGAAAGTTTAATGCATTAATAAAATATTGAGATTTTTATTTGAGTTTGGGGGCATCCATTAATGATATGAGGAAAAGGGGGGGTTGATAAAAAATCATGCAATATCACGTGGGGAGGGAGGGGTATAGAAAGATAACACGTATATATATATTTTTTAACCTAAACAATTTTTTAAACAAATTAAAAATTGTACCATTTTTTCTCGTGCAAGAGGAGGTAATTATGAAAATTCCTACATATCTCCAAGAGGGGGCCTGAAAACCCTTAAAAAAAATTGACCACGTAATTAATGGACGCCGCCTTTGGAGTTGGAGATATAGATATTATTATTGAGGTTTTTTGTTTATATTAAAAGCAACAGATTTTTATTGGTGGACTTAAAAGCTCATAGGTTTCAAAAAAGAAAGAATTTTTTCAGGACAGTTGAGGTAAATATCATCCCATTTTGGCTTAACGTTAAGGTCTGGGATACCCTGTATATTAAAATATTGACTTTATTAAGAAGAAGTATGATTGAGTTTACAACAAATTGTGTTTTATGTATTTTCTTCAATTCTATAAGATATCAATAATTCAGATAGTTGACAAGATATTTTAATTCTCGTTAACCTCTATTGGTATTTTTCATACATTTGTTTATTATTGATCGACTTTATTTATCGATTGACTCATATTGGTACCTTTTTTACTAATATACCTCCAATTATGATAACCTAATGTATACGTAACTGCCAATTATAATATCATGATGAATTCGAATTGTCCGTTTTGTGTTTTTTTGATGTACAGATTCCAATAGAACACTTTGCCTATACAAAAACATGAATATGTAATTGAATTAGTCGTCACAGTTGTTCGTCAAATTACAGAGTCCATCAAAATATTTTTCTTTGGTTGAAGCTCTTTTGTATCAAAAACTTAAACTTCTGTAAGGTATGATAAACCTTCTCTAAAAAACCAATTTTTGAAGTTAGAGTTTTTAGAAGGAAAGCCTATCAGTTTCCTATCATTTTTTTTAGTTTAAACCAGTGATTCCCAACCTTTTTTGGGCCCCGCCTTACCTCAGGGTTTAAAAAAACTGTATGCCCCCCCATACAATTTTTTTTGTTCTTGAAAAAATATGAATGCTAACTTTTAAGATGAAATCGCAAATAAATTGTTATTAAACATCATAAGTAAAATTTCGGAATAAGCCAAAAAAAGCGGAACCTTCAAACTAATTTAATTTTATTACTATTTTTTTCGAAATTTATTTAATGCGATTCTTAAGCTAGCATGCTGCACAAAGATTTTATATTAGGTTCTTACTTACTGAGTTTTAAACCTAAGTCTCCACGTTGTGTTATTTCAAATCTATTTCTTTTTTATAAATAAATTATAGCATTTTTTTGTACTTATGATTACTTTTGGTTTCAGTTTTTTTATGAAGCTATTTCTACTTAGCTAGTTAATATTTTCTTAACTCAGAACGGAATTATATCTAATTTTTATATATCTTTTTTGCTAAAACTTTTTTTTTAACTGGAAATGAAATTTGTAGTTATCAGGTTGGCAACTAAGTAAGTCCGACCGGAGTCATATCCGACCGGAGTCATATCCGACCGGAGTCATATCCGACCGGATACATATCCGACCGGAGTCATATCCGGGCGGAGTCATATCCGGGCGGATATATATCCGGGCGGAGTCATATCCGGGCGGATATATATCCGGGCGGATATATATCCGGGCGGAGTCATATCCGGGCGGATATATATCTGGGCGGAGTCATATCCGACCAGAATCATATCTGGGCGGATATATGTCCGAGCGGAGTCATATCCGACAGGAGTCATATCTGGGCGAATATATATCCGAGCAGAGTCATATCCGACCGGAGTCATATCCGACCGGAGTCATATCCGACCGGAGTCATATCCGACCGGAGTCATATCCGACCGGAGTCATATCCGACCGGAGTCATATCCGACAGGAGTCATATCCGACCGGAGTTATATCCGAGCGGAGTCATATCCGAGCGGAGTCATATCCGACCGGAGTCATATCCGACCGGAGTCATATCTGACCGGATACATATCCGACCGAAGTCATCCGGGCAGAGTCATATCCGGGCGGAGTGATATCCGGGCGGAGTTATATCCGACCGGAGTCATATCCGACTGGAGTCATATCCGGGCGGATATATATCCGAGCGGAGTCATATCCGACCGGAGTCATATCCGGGCGGATATATATCCGAGCGGAGTTATATCCGATCGGAGTATATCCGACCGGAGTCATATCCGGGCGGATATATATCCGAACGGAGTCATATCCGACCGGAGTCATATCCGGGCGGATATTATATCCGAGCGGAGTCATATCCGACCGGAGTCATATCCGACCGGAGTCATATCCG